>NC_056524.1:94277411-94387700 GCF_019175285.1 Sceloporus undulatus
TACATAGAGAATGTTAGCAAAATTAAGATAGAATATAATCAAGGCATGTTTGAACATAGCCAGATTTTAAATATCCAGGAACAGTTACAGCCAGGGTACTAGTGTTAATTCTGCAAACACACACATGGCCACCGATAAAACCTGTGTATTCAGGCTCAAGTCCTGGATGAGTCCAGGAGTTCACCCAGATTTCAAAGGGAATGTAAGCCAACGCAGGATAGGATGAATCTCTACTGGCCTACTATGTAAAAGCGAGCTTGCACAGTAATTGAAACTCCCTCAGTTTCAATCACACTTTAATTGTTTAAATGCACCCCTTATCACTCACTCAGAAAGTGGTGCCATTTTCTGTTTTATTGTCTAGCTAAAGAGATTTCAGTAGAGAAAATATAGATTTCCATCGAGATTCAGAAGACCGCTCTTTAATGTGAAGTTAACTATGGTATGGAAATTTAAACAAAGTCATATGTTGGGCTAAATTCTCATGTTAGGTAATCTAGAGTGGACCCAATGAATCAGTGGGATATACAAGAGAGTGCCGAAATGTTTTCAGCCAACTATAAAGGGGATGATCTAAAGCAGAGGAACTTTATTACTATTACATATATTCACAACAGAGTTCAACTTGCTTGGTACATCATTCACAAGATTCTTTAATACTTCCTCCCCCCTCCCCCCCGCAAAAAAAATTATTCATGGTCTACTGGAAATACTGCTCTGCTGCTTTCTTTCAAACTCTTTTTAAGGTTTGGAAACTGTTGGATGGAGCAAGATCTCGTAAACAGGGTGGCTGGTCTATATATTCAAACCCCAAATTCTTGAAAACATCTATTGTGTTGCATTGTCCTGCATAAAGAGAACATCTTTCCAAGCTTGTCTTGCTGTTTTTCCTTCAATGCCTTCTTTAATTGACACAGTAAGTTAGAGTAATATATTTGGCCCTTCTGAAGATAGTCATCAAAATACCTTTCTTATCACAAAAAACCACACACAAAAAACAAACAAACAAAAAACTGTAGTCATGGCCTTTCCTACTGCCCTTTGAGTCTTCAGTTGGAGAATCCAAGTGCCACCACTGCAAGTACTGTTGTTTGGTCTCTGGGTCATAATCATGTGATATAATCATGTTTCACCAAAAGTGATGATTCATTTCAAAAATAAAATGAAATAAAATAAATTGTTAGATTACTCAAAATGTTGCAAGATTAACTTTGAAGTATCCATTCAATTTCATTTCTAGTCAGTATTCAGACATTTTGACACCCACTTGACCGATAGCTTTTGCATAACTTCTGCTCATCAATCAAGGTGTCTCAGCAATTGTTTTAGCTGAGATTCATGGATCTACCAAAATCAGGGCAATAATTTTAGGAGCTGACATTACTGAAGGCCTCATAAGCCTTGGTGCATCATTAATCTCCAAGTCTCTGCACTGAAAGTTGGTACACCACTTTTTCACATTTGAGTTTGATGGGCACTTGCCACTCAATCTTTGCATCATACATTAATGGATTTCCTTTGGAGTTTCCTTCTGCAGAAACAAGAACTTCATGATGATCCAGAGTTCAGCACTTGAAAATTTCACACTTTGTTGACATGGTTCTATCAATGATCTGAAAAAAATCAGAAATCACAGCTATGATCCTGCAAATTGGCAATTGGAAGTGGGTCGGTCTGACAACTTTTCAGCATCCCCTTGTACATAATGGCGGGATACAGACCACCCCTTTGGGGTGGCCTGCACTTGCCCCTTTCCCCGACAGATTGTGGCCTCAGCAGCCACAGCAGCAGCCCTGGAGGCCCCGATCCACCACTTTTCCTGGCCTCGGGGAAGTGGCAAAATGCTGCTTCCCCGCGGCCTGGAAAGAGGTGTCCTTGGGACTTCATGCCCCAAGGACATCCTGACAGCGGTGGGGAAAGGGAGAAAGGGGCCACTCAGCCGCTTGCTCTCTGTATCGCTGGTGTGGCCATTTAAAGGCCGCGCCAGCAATACACGCGGTGGAAGGAGCTCCAAAACAGAGCTCCTTCTGGCGCTGCTGAAAGGGCACCACAAGCACCCTGCAGAGGCACCAGGACATCACGTCCACACCGCACCATTTGGCTGCGGCGTGGCCATGATGTCGTAATGGTGTTGCCTATGTAGACAGGGCGCCGCCATTACAATGCCTCGGTTGCATGCTAGGGTTGTGGGGCATATGGAAAGGACACCCCGAAACAACCCTAGCACATATCCAGGCCGGCGCTTTGCACCGGTCTGGATACCACCATAATTAACTTACCAAGTTCACATTAAGTTTATTCTAGCTGAGGCAAACAATTAGATATATTCACCTGATGGAAGAAAGAATGTTTGAGAAGAATTTGGTAGTGTTGTTTATATTATTTCATAAGCATAAAAATATAATCATGAGGAAAAATCACATGTATTCTGAAGCTTGTGTGGGGCTAGTGGGAATCACTAACATCCATTAGTTCCTTATTTATATTCTGCCCTTTATAGTCTCTCTTTTTCTCAGAAAGGGATTCAAATGGTTTCCAAAGGCAAACAATTGTAATAAAAATAAACATAGGTTTTTTTTTAAACAAAATAGAAATGTTGTAAATGAAATAGTATTAAACTATTAATAAAATAGTATTAAACTAATAATAGAATTAAAGCTATTTAAAATATTACTTGATCACAAGGAGTAAAAACAGTACAGCACCATAAAAATCATTTCCTTTCTTAACAATAAATTCCCAAAGCCTTGCTAGAAGAAAAAAAAAATCACCACCTGCCAAAGAGAGCAAAGAAGGGGTCATCCTCCATAGGAAGGAAGTTCAAAAATCTGGCAATAGCCATAGAGAAGGCACACTCTGATGTTCCCAAGAAAACTGCCTGTGAAGGTGGTGAGATAGAAGGACATGTATCTCCTGAAGATCTTAATGGAAAGATACAGTCCTTCAAATAGCCTTGACCTGATATAAACTATTCACATGACTTCATATTTATAGCAGGTCTATCAATAAATATTTTTGAATGAACCATTCTATTTTTAATCCCATAGTATTCTAATTTTTGTATTGTATCATATTGTTTTGTCTTGATCTTTATTCCCAATGTAAATGCTTTTACACAACCTGCTCTTTAAGGATAATGATATAGTATGTCCTTCTATTCTAAGTGTACTCTAAAATGCTATAATTGTTTTGGTACAATATTGAGCTGAATAGACAGAATTAAAACAGAGTCATGTACTTATAAAAGAAGAAGAAATGGTAGTATAAAAAGGTATTAGAAGAAAGGTATTAATTAGTGTAAAAAGTCATTTTGGACCATTTAAGGTTCTCATAATCAATATTATCATTAATGCTACTGAAATAGCTTCAAAATTAATTACACTGCTGAAAATGAAATGTGATAAGAGGAGTGAAAATGCTTGGCTGAATCTATGTAATACTAAACAGATAACAGTTCTCTTAAAACATTATAAAATTTGCTTACAGCAATAACCAAGGAGGACATACCAGCTCCACCCCTCCCTTCCTTTCTTTTCTCCTTTCTCATGTTCAAAGAGCATTTCTGAAACTGGGAGAATCCTTTCTCTGTTGATTGTGGATGGCAAACTATTTTATGGTGGGAAATCCCCCCAGTCAAGAGTTTAGATATAATGTTACAAATGATGGTGTCTCCAGCAATGACTGGCTTTTGCAACTAAAAAAAAAAATGGAAACACTATAATATTTTCCAAAATGTTATTCATTATTTGATGAAATGAGAAATTCATCATCATCATTAGCCATCATTTGGGCTGAAAGACTGGCCTTGTGAGGCCTAAAATCTATTTCTTTCCTTTCAATAAGGGAGCATAGGATCCTATTCCTTCCTTCTTCTGTTCCTGCTGCTTTTAAATTCTGCAGAGCAACAGTAGGTGAAACAAGCAGGAAATATGGTAACCCCACTTCCCGAAAGACTGACAGCCCATTGCTCACTGTGGTTTTGTAGCATTATAAGATGGAAAAAATGCAAGGAGACTGCAGGATCCTCCACTGCTCTGGGTTGATTGCGACCTTTGCTTAAAAGAAAACAGCCTAGAATGTTTTTCCTTGTTGTGGCATTATTCAAAATGCACTGTCACTTCTACACCAAAGTGGTGAAGTGAACTGTACCACCACATTTCCACTTAGCTTTGTGACATATGGACATCAAGCTGATAGGACACACTTCCTCTATAGCAAAGGATTTGTGTTTGAGGAGAAATGAGCTCCAGCTGTGAGGATTTGTAATGACTATTTTACATGTAATGTTGTAGCAATCAAGCAATAGGCTTCCCTGTTTGCATTTATACTGAGCTACCCCATTGTTCCACCTAGACAACTGCTGTTTGTACAAATCACTCTGACTCAGAATGGCTCATGAAAGGCTAGGTAGTAAAACACTGCTACTTGAAACTCTTGCTACCAGCAGTTAGCATAGGACCTTCTGTATATGAGGGATGCTATTTACTAAGCCATTATGGGTCCACTTATGTTTGAGGATACCTGTAAAGAGAAGAGGGAAGAGGGCCGGGTTGAGCGGGCGAGAAGGGAGCTTCAGGACCCAGGGGAGAGGGAAGGCAGGCTGGGGAAGGAGGAAGACCAGCTGGAGTCAAGAGAGGAATTGGAGACCCCACCCTGGGGGCGGGGAGGAACGGCTGGAGGTTTAATAAGGAGGAAGGGAGAGGTGCGAGGGGGGCGGAGATTTGGCGGAAGATTGGGACGCGGAGAGAGGGACGGAGAAGGGAAAGCTGAGGGATACGCCATTTCGGAAGGAGAGAAGGCAGTCCGCGAAGGAGGTACCCCAGGGACTCGGGTGAGAGTGGGGCCAGTCCTTGCAACACACCCAGCCTGTCCACGGAGAAGGGAAGGGACACGCGCGCAGCCCTGGAACCCGGAAATAGGACAGGAAAGAGAGGGGGCTAGAGGAGGTGAGGAGAGTTGGTGGACTGTGCGGGAAAACCGAAGACTACTGGGGCCCCGCGTCAGTCCTGGACCCAGAGGAGAGGGAGAGTCCTCGGTTGAAGACTATCGCCCAGCGCGTCCTCGTACCTTGTAAACGCTTCCTGGCAAAGGAGTCTACCCCAGTGAAGTAACTGTGGCGTAGAAGGATTTCCTTTTCCTTTCTCTTGGTTGTTTTGTGGTTATTTTGGAAGTTCTCCCGGAGGGAACGGAAGTTAATAAAGTTTGCTTTCTGTTTCAAGCATCATTGGGACTGTAAGCTGTATCTTTGAGTGTCGGCTAGAGAGTAAATGGAGCCTACCCCAGGGGTGCCCCTGGCGGGCATTGGAGCCACGCCCACAATACCCTAGTATTTTTATCTTGCATATGTGAACACAGGTTGAAGGCAAGTGATTTGGCAAAGGTATCCCAATGTAGGCATGGCTGTCTTCAGGCTTTGACATTTTGACGGCACTGTCATAACAACAGCAACCTAAACAACAACAATAGTAATAATAATACATTTTATTTCTTACTCGCCTTTCTCCAAGGCTCAAGATTGGGTACAACATAAAATCATTTTAACACATTAAAATTATCCAACAATAAATTAAAAATATACTAATTTAAAACCCATAGTTAAAATTGACTGGATAGGCCTGGAAGAAGAGGTAGGTCTTTAATAGTGTTTTAAATCCAAGCAGCACATTTAGCTGTCAAAACTCTTCTGGCAGGTTGTTCCACAGTCTAGAGGCAGCCATTGAAAATGTCCTCTGTGGGACAATTTTTAGTCTAATTTTGGATAGTTGAAGTAAATGTCCTTCAGAGGACCTTAGTGTATGGGACAGATTATACAGGAAGAAGTGATCCTTTAGATAGCCTGGATCCAGACCATGTAGTGCTTTAAACCAACACTTTGTATTTTGCCTGGAAACTAATTGGCAGCCAGTGAAGTGATTGTAACATTAGTGTAATATGCTCACTACTAGATAATGATCATTCTGGCTACCATGTTTTGAACTAACTGAAGTTTATGAACTTGTCACAAATGTAACTCAATGTAGAGCACACTGCAAACTTAAGATTACCAGCATGTGCTCTACCATCTTCCAGTTCTAGGAAGGGCACAGCAGACATATCAGCTGAAGTTGAAGCTGAAAATAAGCATTCCTGACCATCACTTCTATCTGGGCTGACATTTGAAGGGAGAAACCCAAGAGCACCCCCAAGCTGCAAACACAGTTTTCAGGGGGAGTGAAACCCCATCCATTTGAAACAGCAAACCCAGTCTGAAGAAACTTGCCAAGAAAACCCCATGGTAGGTTTGCCTCAGTGTCACCATAACTCAGAAATGAACTGAGGGCAAACAACAACAACAACAATCATCTATGATCAAAAAACAAATACCTAAATGTTGGAGGAGAGTATGAGCATATACAGTTATTTTGCAATAGCACACTTATGTTTTGAATATAAAATGGATCTAGCAATCTTTAAATTTACAATGTTATGATTTTCTGAAAAACTTATAATGAATATATATATATACACACACACACACACACACACACACACACACACACACACAGAAAGTGCAAAGGCAGGCTTACTGCTGAACATAAAAAAAGCAAAACAAAAAACAACCATGGAGAATTTACATAAATTCAACCTGGACAATGAGGAAATGGAAATGGTCAAACATTTTCCATACTTTGGATCAAATATTGATCAGAATGGAGACTGCAGTTAGGAAATCAGAAGACTAGACATGGGAATGGCAACTGTGAACAAACTAGATGAGTTCCTAAAGTGTAAAGATATAAAACTGGGCACTAAAATTAGTATCACCCAATCCATTGTATTCCTCATCACCATGTACAGATGTGAGAGCTAGACAGTAATGAAAATGGATGGGAAATCAGTTCATTTCAGATGTGGTGCTGGTGAGGAATGCTGAGTGTATTGTGGATGGCCAAAAAGACAAACAAATGAGTCTCAGCACATCTCAAGCCTGAACATTTCCTAGAAGCCAAGATGACAAAATTGGGTCTGTCCTACTTTGACCACATGATGAGAAGGCATTACTCATTAGAAAAGACAATAATGCTGGAAAAGATAGAAGTTAGTACAAAGAGACAAAGACTGCATGCCAGATAGCTGGACTCAGTCAGAGAGGTCATGGATCCAAATCTGCAGGACTTAAGCAGAGCTGTGGAGGACAGGGATTTTTTTGTGTGAAATCTTATCTATAGTGTTGGAGTCAACTCTAGAGCAGCAACAGCAACCATCAATAGAAACAAAGTAAACAATGAAAGTATTTAAATGATCTTAATAATCAATATGCATTCAAACAAATGCACCTTTCATGAGAGCAATGAAATAGGAAACGTCTCAATAATATCACTGAGAATCACCATAACTGTTATTAAAACTCAACACAGTCTTCTGGGTCAAACTGAATCTCTTTGGTTTCTCAATATTCAGGGAAGAAATGAAAGGATTTTTTTTCCTGAGAAGTTTCCCTCCTTTTCCCATTCCCAATGCAATGCTCCTTTTAATGAAACCTCAACGCTTCCTCATTTGATCTACTAGTTAACTTTCAGCCGGCTTGGTCAAGCTGCATTAGAAAACACAGACAGGGGAGTCACATTAGATTTCAACCACAGAATGAAGATAAATGATTCTGTGTGCTTCATAGGGGAGTTGCTATGGGATGTGAATGTGAAATAGGTTGGGAAGAAGAGAAATGGTACACAGTCAATAGTAGAAATAGAGGAAAATAAATCTTAATACATGCTTTCCTGGGAATGTACAACGCAGGCTTGCTTCAGATGTTATAAAAATAGCCCAAAATGCATTAATGCTGTTCCACATGATAGGTTATTTGTACTCACATGTCTCATGTTGATTAAACCATCTCACTGAATTACTCTAGGAAAAAAGAAGAAGGTGTTTGTTAGCATGTTGGCATCAGGGCATGGGAGGGGGGTGAGTAGAAAGTTCTACTTTGTAGTTGCTTTCAGTCTGGCATCTGTTTCATTACACCCCAGTTACATTCTTGTTTGAAAATAATTCTGTCCTTGCACTGTTCTCTCTTGATATGTGTGCTTAATTTCATCTTTTCATCTTTTCACTTTTTGGAGCTAGATAAGGTGGTGGGTAAAATACAGTACAAAGAGAAATTCAAAATATTATGTTCAAGATAGTCAAAAAATAGCCAGTAGAGATGGATGGATCAATTTCTTTCTGATCAGTGTCACTTCTGTGGGTTTTTTCTGCATCACAAAAAGCAGAAAAATCTGAGATCTGAAATCTGAAAGATAGCATCATTTCAACCCACAAATTAGTCTGAGAAGTGATTTGCAATTGAATTTGCAAATAGTAAGTTCTAAAACAATCCTTCAGTAATATTCCTGTAATGAAGTGGTTGTACCACTGCAAAATTTTACAGATTGTCCATCCCAACTACAAAAAAAGTCTAAAATAATCTAATCCAATATCAGATACCAATTGGATTAACTCTAATCTATAAACTATACTAGAAATATAAAACTATGAAATTTTGAGCAGAAGGCATTTGAAACAAATTCCATAATCATAATTAAGTGAATTACATCCACCTGTTTCACAGAAACACTTTAACCACACATAAAAGGAAAAAAATGGCAATGATATCAACTCAAGTGAATCATTATTTGCTTCTGCACCTCCTCAATTGTGTAACTACTGTGATTATCTGCTTGTCATTTATGGGGTTTTATCATTAATAAAAATTTATGAGACAATTGTGGTTTCCAGCCACAAGAAATACTGGATGAGCATGTTTTCTTATGATAATGTTTTCACAATTACAGTTCAATGATGACATTATTCCATTTTTTAACCTCATGTGATATTGTTGTAGGTAGCAATTGCTACATAACACAACAACAGAGCAGTTACTCTGTAACAGCAGATGGGAACCTCTAGCCCATAGGCCTAATACAACGTATAGAAGGTCCAAAACTAGTCATCCGGAGGTTTAGTCAATATCTATCTCCCCGCAAAAAGTCATGGCTTTTCTCCAGGGTCCACTCTGGAAATTTCTATGAAAATGCCTTCCATAGATGCTGGTGAAACATCAGGAATAAACTCTTCCAGAACATGACCGCATAGACTGAAAACCTCACCAAAAAATTATGGATTCTGGCTGTGAAAGCCTTTGACTTCACACCTGGATGAAGTTTAGTAGTGAGGAAGAGTGAGCTGATTTTCCTTTTTGGTGATCCCAGAGAGTAGTGTCAGTACTCTTCTCTGAAGTGCAGAATTGCAGCCAACAGCTGCGTGAACGCTTACTGAGTGCTACTGGTCATCTCCCTCCCCATCCATCAACAAATGGTTACAGTAATGCATTACAGATACCTGGAAGCTGCCTTCTGAAGGTGGGAAAAGTGAAAACACTATATGGTTGGAACATTATTCTTCAACTGCATAATGTTGGGTCTGTGGATTGTGCTTGCAATTTGACATAAACAAAGGGATGCTAGCTCAGCTATTTACACTGCTAGATTTTCTGTGACACAGAGGAATTATATGACAAAGTGCAGCAGTGAATAAAAAAGTATGTACAGTGCAATTGTTTTCCATCTTGTATCCTAAGATTGCATGGTAAAATCTATTATCCATGGGGTTTCCATATTGATTTGCAATAGTCAATATCATATGTACTTCATGCACATATTGTTGAAAAAGATAATGAAAGTAACTATTAATTAATAAAATAACAAGATCATGCATTCTTCATACTAGGCTCCATTTGGCAAATTATACTGTTTGAACTGTAGTTGCAAATGAATACTGGATTTGTGTAGGAAAGGGAATAATGAGTTTCTTGTCCCCTTAGAGCCTTTGAACAATACTTCTGAAGGATGTATTTTGCATTGTAAATTACCAGACAGGTACATTGTCAATTATAAAACACTGTGGCAGATGCATTGCTATGAATCCATGGATTGCAAGACAGCATAGTTGGAAATGCACATTTTGAAAACTTTGTGCAGTTGCATATTTTATTAAACAAAGCTTGAACTGTATATTTTCTTACACCAGCTATATAATTAGGATATCTGTGGTTCCAATGAGAGCCCAGCAACCAAAAATCTCACATACTAATACACACTGCTCGTCCAATAATTGGTATCAATATAAGACTATTGCTGCTAATAGTTAGTTTAAAGGCAGCAGGTGTTTCACAACCTCCACAAATGGATTCAGCAAACTTATTTTGATTAGAGACTTGCACACTTGGCCAGACTATTTTCACCTTACAATGGAATCCAATTAAATAAAGAAGTAGTAAAGTAAATATTTCTGTTTCTTTTCTATCTTTTCTACAAGAAAGAAAGAAAGAAAGAAAGAAAGGGGGGTAGAAAATAATGGGTGCTGTTTCCATTTATGAGAGTAAGTATGATAAACGTATGTGCTGTCCACTATGGAGATCTCTGTAAGGGATGCTAGAGATCTGGTCTTCAAAGCACAATTATGGCTTGCCGGGGGGGGGGGGGGGGGTAATGTCTGCCTTTGTCCTAGGTCTCAGAAGGCACCCACATGAATGGAACATGTTGGGGTGGATGCCCTCATCCTGCCACTCTCCAGACTTTCTCCCAGCAGGTGGGAGTACCAGGTAATATCAGATAACACAGAAAGAATCTGGTGAGCAGATCCTGCCCTACACTATGTGAAACATTGACAGATATAACCAATAAAAAGTTGTAGCCATTTCCCCCTATTCTGGATTAGTACTGGACCTTTTGCAGTTATTACTACTTCTCTTTTAACTACTACTTCATTTAGGGCTATGAGGTGTTCAGTTATATTAAATGGGTTCCTAGAAACATTGGGAGCCTTAGGCTAACTGTGTTGATTGTGTTGGCTTCATGATGTTTTTTAGGTGTTCAGTTTATCAGTTGTCTGCAGTCATCAAATAATAAAGCTATACATCTGAATGCAATTTCATTGTCATTTTTTTTTTTTTGAAGATGGAGACTAATAAACATCCTATATGTCATGAAATAGGGGGGAAATTCCTTCCTCACAACCTAGCCTGTTCTTGCTACAGAATTTTAAAAATAATTTTCTTCCATAATTATTATTAACAAACCACACGTTTAACTGAAGCATTTCTCTTACTTTCAATGCAGGCCCAGTGCTGAAAGATAATATTGTCAGATGCTTCACTTAGAAGTGATGCTTCACTAAGTATTGTTAACAAATAGTGTGATCTCACCTCATGGTTTCTAGCATTTTGAAAAGACCAGCTTATTGTGGGCTAATACTTGCTCTCTTCATCCTTAGAAGTTATGAACAATTATTTACCAAGTCATTTTCTCTTCTAGGAATCCCTAGAAGCAATATTTATGTGACAATGTACTGGTCTATCCATCAATGTAAAAAGCAACTATTATTTTTTAACTGTATGCCTCAATATTGACCCATATTTTGTGTTGTAGATCACATATAATTCGCCTTGGAATTTAAATGACATGAGAATAAGATCATTACTCATAACACTGAAAAAATCACTGACTTAAAGTCCAAGTCATTTCCATGCTGCCTGTCATATCCAAACCTTGGCTGCAAATTGGCATGGTAAAAGTTCAGTGACTAGCCAAATCTTTCCGGTTTTCTGCAATTCAAATTCCCACCAGTTGGAATTATTCTACAATAGTAATAAATGCAAATAAGCATGTCAATGCTGTTTCTGCCAGTTGCAAATGACAGAGTAGAACAGCACATATACTCAAATTAATGTAGCATAAGGGGAGTAATGCTCTGTTTTTATTTTGCAGCAGCATGCACTTTTCTTTTGATTATTCCATCCACTTCTTCTCTACAATCAATCAGAACTTATTGCTAGGATTCTATTTCATTAGCCTCTGTATATCATTTATTTCAGTAATGGATAATGCTAGTGTTCAGGCTGTGAAAATGTAAAACCTAAAATTCCAACTGTGCTTTTATCATCAATAGAGGAAAATAATAATAAATACTTCTGTCACAAGTTCAATTTTTTGATAGGAATGCAAAATAAAATTTTAAAACCACACAAAACAAAAGCCAACTCTTCCATTCCTTCATTCTGAAGTCTCAATTAGCTTTTTTTTTTAAAAAAGGGATTTGTTTCCCTAATAATCCTGAAACAGTTGTTGTCACAGTGTAGACACCCTGTGTTTTAGATAAGGCTGACACCTACACTGTCACTGTATCCACTGTAACACTTCTATTAGGTCTATTCCTTGATCCAGGCCAGGTTTGATCCTAGACCAAATATAGATAGTCCATGATAGATATTCTGAGACCCAGCATGGCATAGTGGTTTGAGCATTGGGCTATGACTCTGTAGATTGGTGTACAATTCACCACGCGGCCGTGGAAACCTCTTGGGTGATTTTGAGTGAGTCACACATTCTCATCCCCAGAAAACCCTGTGATAGGTTCACCTTAGGGAAACCTTAGCCACACAACAAGAACAGGTGTTCTAGTTGGGTCTGGGAAGACAGCTGGACAATGGGCTTAGACACAGGGAGAACTATGGAAGAATAACACTTGCATTTTCTAATATTTGCATGAAGCTGAATTCTTTCTTGGAAAAGTCCTAGTCCTCTAAACTCAACATGTACCAGTCACATAGTGTGACTTGCCACGTATTTGCCATGGCAATCTTTTCTAGTCCATGTGAGTTAGATGAAGGAAGAATTGATGTCTGACTAGCACAACAAACTTTAGCTTTTATGGGGGGTATGAAAATGTCTTGGGTGAGCATGCAGTAAAATAGGGGGTGGGTACATTACTATGCATGGGATATTGTCTATGTATAGATTAGTATATCACAGACTGAGTAGGCCTTAAGAATCACATATATTGAGTGTATGTGCACTACAGAGAAAAAGCATTTAATTGCCATGACTCCATTCTGTGCAACCTTGGTATCTGTAGTTTGGTGAAGTATTTAGAATTCTGTGTTGGAGAGATCTAATATGTCCCCCCATGCTGAAACTGATGTACCCTTTACTGATGTATTAAGAGGTAAAGGGAGAAAATTTCCTCCTTGGGGGGTTTCATTTACCACTCAGTCCATAAGAAAAACAACCTACCTGATTCATCTATTGACTAGAACACTGGCCAAGGATAAATTCTTAGTAGACAATTGTGCATGTGTGTGTGTGTGTGAACTTATGGTAGAAGACATTTCATAGGGTTTTCTATGGCAAGTAATACAGTTGCCCCTTGCTATCCATGGGGGATCCATTCCAGAACCCCCCACACGGATAGCAAAAAATGCGGAATCTTAAATCCTGTTCTTTTCAATGGGCATACGTACCCACTTGCACCACCACATGTACACACATGCATTGAAAAAGCCAGGAAAATCCAAGGAAGCTCAGACCACAGATGGCAAGCCCGCAGTTAGTGTGTGCTCAGTGTACTCAGAGGTGTTTCCACACAATTCCTTTAAAAGATAGTATGAACCTTACCAACATTTTGGTAAAAATAAGCAAATGTAGCAATTTAATGTCATTTGGCAGACTATTTAAATATTGCCTTTTCTCTAGCCATATAACACATCTCTTCCACATCTTTTACATTCACCTACATCTAACCTTGAGAAGACATAATAAAGTAACTTATTAGTTACATTCTATTCAAATAGGTTTTCTTATGGCCCCTGAAAATAAGTTCCCCCTGTGAAAGAGTGTGTCATTCAAAATGCCTCCAAGAGATTTGAAAGCTTTTTTTTTCTGTCAGTACTCCTTGCACTGAATGGATTTGCCCTTTAGGTATTATTTAATTTTACTTCATTATGATATCAACAGGCCAGTATGCTTTAACTAAAATGGGAAAAAATGATGGACTGCAAGACATTGGGGGCACTTTTCTTATTCTGGGAATGCACAGGTTGGCAAAAATGCCAAAGAGAAAAAGGAAGGGCAAGAGGAGACGAAGAAGAAAAGAAGGGAACTTGAAGTAGCAATAAATCCACTTCTAGTTTGGGGGGAAAAACATACTCATTTTTTAATTTTCCTTTGATACTAATAGTAGAGGGGCAGGGTTACTGGAATTAAATCTGACAAGTTCCTGTGCCTGTGATGGTTACGTGGAAGCAGATGTTTATAATCTATGTTGACTGAACTAATTCAGTGGCAGCTTTGCCCCCTGATCCACTACTCTTGAATGTGATGCTTGACACAGAAAACATGTATCTGTCTTGCTTCACATACTTCCTTCCTCACATGGCCTTTCACTTATCCCCAGCACAGTTCTACACATGTAAGTTTCATGGCATTTAACAGGGTTTAACCAAGCTAAGTGGATACAGCATTACAGCCTCATTCATATAAATAACAAAATGAGAACTGAAAAGTACATGTATTAAACATTTGCATTTGCATGATTGTGACAATTATATAAATAGCTGCTGCATGTCCAGGTCACACTTCACTATCCCCATATGACTGCAGACAGAATGAAAAATGAGCCAGATTGAGCATGTGGAGAAGATAACATTTTGTGTGACATGCAGTTCCACTAACAAGTGGAACAATTTCCACATTCTTTTCTTTGGGGCTTTCCTAAGTAGCATTTGAATGTGATATGCTTCCACATCCTGAGAGTTCTACTTGACTTTCTTATTCCAAGGACAAAGCCTACCACAGAGAGGCTCTAATCAAATAGTTCTCAATAGATGCACTATTGTGTCAAAAACCTATTCTCAAAAAAGATGAACCACTTGAAAACATATTGCAAAAACTGCTCTAGCAACGTGAAGCCTTGAAGTAGAAGCAGGTGTAGTCTGTAATAAGGAACAGTTTAGCACTGAACGTGGAAAAATATTTTGTAAGAGTTCTGCAAAATTTAGAGCAGTGGCTTTGTTAAAAAACTTTTTAAAAATAATATTTTAGCTTAATCATGCTTTAGATTACTATAAACTGCCTTGAATACCATCTTAGGAATTCAAGGCAGTTTATAGTAATTAAAATCAGTCAATAAATATTAAAACAAATAAATGAGTTTCAAAATAAAGTGTCTGGTGTTTGATAATTAGATCTGAACAGAAAAGGTTGTTTCCCTGTTCAGTTTTGAGAGATGTGAAAAACTGTTTTCACTTTGATCTGTAGGCTCTCTTTAAGAAATTTTGGTTAGAATCTTGTTGGTTCATTACTCTGGCAGAAGTATGCTGGCTAGGTGATAGCAGCAGGATGGAATAGACTGCTCAGAGCCAACAAATTTTGTCTACTTTCCTTCATCACCACATGAAAAAAATTACAAAAACTAGGAGGAGTGCATCAACTATAATCCACAAGAAGTAGGTATATTTTATGTGTACAAAACTATTTTTTTAAAGGGGGAAATCATTTGTTATAATTGCATGATGTGAGCACCATCTCTCATGAAAGGACAACAGGCGGGCTCACCCGTTCAGCTGTGTTGCTGCGGGGAGGCCGTGCCTTGCTGCTGCTGTGTGCATGCCTTGGAGCATCCCAGCATGCCTTGCTGGGCGTCCGAGGCCAGCTGAACTGGTTTGGAGGGGCAGGAAGGAGCTTTGGTGGGGAGAGGCCTCTCTACCCTGAGAGGGCCTCTCTATGGTTGCTCCTTCCTGTCTTTCAGGCTGCTGATTGTTGCAGCCTGGAGGGGGAGGAACAATCTCTTCCTGGCCCCTCCCCTTGCTAGTCCTTTATAAGGCCGCACGGCCTGATGTTAGGGGCCATTTTGTTCAGCTCCCCACCCTCCCTCCCTCGGGTTGGTGTTGCTTGGTACAACTTTGGGCGGAGCATAGGCCATGATCTGGGGTGAGTGGTCTCCAGGGCTGCGGAGCACTGGATCGGGAGTCCTTGCGGACACGGGTACACTGAGGACATACGTTGTGGCCATTGCGGAGGCCATAATGTTTGGCATTGCCCAGTAACTAGGGGCTATTGAGATATGCGTCCAGGTGGCTGGTTGTGACATACCATGGCCCCTAGTTCATCCCGATGTTTGGCCAAGGGTGGCCATTGCTGTCACCGAACAACCAGGGTGTTGTCCAATTGTCCAGATCATGACCTTATGCTATGGGCCAACCCTATATGATTGCTGTGGTTGTTACTGTTGCCATTTTAATAAAGTTGTGGCCTTTCCTCCAAGACAAGTTTCTCTGGTTTATTTCGGCGGCACCCCTCCTAGGCAACTGGTTGATACTGTATTGGAAACACATGCCAAGCCAAGATTCATGATTGGTTTATTTTGCCTGTTGGCTACTGTTGGTGAAAGAAGCAACTCATGTTTTAAACTGGACTAGAATTCAAATATCGAACCTGGTTTAAAATGTAGTAAAACTTTTTTTTTTTTTTTTTTGGAACTGGGAAATTTTATATTCCAAAAACTTACCATTCAAACTGGGTCATTGCTTTTTAACCTTTTATTTAACATCACTCTCTCCAAAAAGTCCTTCATTCTGTTATTTGACTTGCCTATGTAAGTCTGTCAATCCTATCAGAATAACTGTGAGTAAACAAGATTATAACAGCCTCCTTCTAAAGATCTTCTTATACACATCAATTGTATATTACACAATGCTCTCAATGCCATAACGTTCTAGGTGTACTAAAGCAAAGTATTAATCACTTGGAGATCATCATCTTGTGCCCCATACACAGGAAAATAATTGGTATAATGCATATGAACAACAATCTAAAACTGTGTGTTTTTATGGTTTACAAGCGGTACTATATAGTTCTTAGAATATATGTAAGAGCCAAAAAAAATCCTACTTCCCAAAATAAATTGCTGTAGCTGTTGTGGGTCCACATATATGCCTACTTTCTTGTAACAGAGGTCACAAATTTATGTACATAGAGCCCACAGAAGGCAGATGGCAATGTAGAAGCAAATCTCTTGTAAAACTGACTTGGAAATTCATTTAACATTCACCTCATCATTCTAAAATTAGTTAGGATTCACAACAAGTATATCCACCAATGGAAAAAAAAGAAGTATCATCTCCTCTAATATATGCTTGGCAAACAGAAGCAACTTTAATTGTTGCCAATTGATTAATTTCCTGTAGAATTTAAACATTAAACTATGACAATCTGGCATTAGAATTTTACTGAGCACTTAACTTTGCTGCTTGGATTTGAACTGCTTGGTATTTCATTTAAAAGAGACATATGGTATTTTCAGTGATTCTAAAACATAATCCAGAGTAATATCAGTAAACATTCCATGGATACCAGAACATGCCAATTTACATGGAGAACATTCAAACTCAAGTCGATACTTTAAAACTGGAATAGCAGGCCATCTTGGCATCTAATTCACTAGCTGATGACTATCAGCAGTTTCGTATTTTCATAGAGCCAAACAGGTGAATGTGGGCCAACATTTAGGAAAATTCAAATCACTTAATAACCTCTCTCTGAGATTTACAAAGCAGGTTACTTCTAGAGTTTCTCCAGTACTATGCTGTTATTTTATCATCTATAATCTCTTTTTCAGTGGAAATGTATCTTTTCACAGAACCATATAAATTCCCAAGTTATTATCAATATGCACCGTGGTGGCAATTTACTACCCAAGCAACTATTATTTACAACATAATAGCATGTTGATGTTTAAAGCACTGGAGGCAAAGATTCTTTGAAACCCTCAGACATAAATCTCTTGTTTTTATTTTATGTGCATCTTTAAAGTCATTGAAGATGAAGACTTGAATTTAGCATGTATGGTCAGATGGTAACTCCTTTCTGCAAGAGAATCAAGGAGTGCTTTTTTAAAATACGACAAACAGATGAGTTAGTAAGAAACACAATGAACATAGAAAACAAATATTTTGTTGATTGGATCCACATTAGCCATGGGTTGAACTCAGACTAAAATCTCTTCTGGTTAGAGAGAGTTTTAATTTTAGCAATGTCCCTCTCCTCTGTGCTTCCTTCATTTTCCAAAAGCTTCTTTGGAGGGTTGTTGAAAAATTCTGGAAGTTGCAAAAGTAAGGGGAAATGGGTGGAAATAAGTTCCCCTTCACTTTAATGGGAGCTTCATGTTTCAGAAAATCAATGAACTATCACTATTACTCTGAAATAGAGATTAATAGAATAGTATAAAAATGCTCAAACATGATTTCATCAGTATTGGGAAACACTAACAAAGAAGTCATAGTTGCAGTTCTTTACAGTTCAGGACTAGTTCTCTATGTCCTACACAAAATATGGCATTTTCTGTGCAGAAAAGCTTTTTGCACAGAAAAGTTTTCAGAACACAAATTAGCATTTTCCTCACAGAAGATATGTCTGCATACAAAACAAGTGCTTATGCATAAAAATAAGCATTTTTCTTTCACTAAACCTTTCTGTGTCATTTCCAAGAAAGTGCCTGGACACAAAACAGCATTTTCTGCACATAAAGCAAGTTTCATCCACAGAAAAAGACTTTCCTGTGCAGAAAAAGATGATATCTGTGAGAAAATGGTATTTCATGTACAGGAATTTTGTATTCTATACTTGTTTCCAATTTTTTAAAAAGAAATTTTGCACAGAAGTCTTCAAAAATGTAAATAGTCTTCAAAAATGTAGAGATTTGGATTGTTTTCCCCAAAGAGGAAAAAAAATGGTAAAATTGCTTATTCTTGTCTTCACGAATGAAATTTATGGAGATTTACACCCTTATGTTTTAATTTTCAGGACAACAGATGTAGTACATTATATAGGATACAACTATACCAGTAGATAGGATATACCTATTTTGGGGACAGGTTCATCTTCTAAAATAATTTCTAATAAGCATAATTCTTATCCCACAGTCTGTATTTATTGACATACCTGTCCATTCATTTCTTACATATGTATACCTCATAATAAATTCCTCACAAACTCAGACTCAAAACACATGGGCCAAATAAAGTGGCTTCTGGCCATGGCAAGGACATGGCGTTCAATTGATGCATTCTCCCAAAGCAGCCGGAAGCCACTCCACTGCCTCAATGTAGTTCTTTAGACCAGATCAAAAAAGATCTTGAATAATTTGGTTCCTGGTGGTGGATGGCTTGGGGCCATTGCAGCAGCCTGCTTTGGAAGTGGCTCATGCTGTCACCAGCACAATTGCGGCCACAGCGGCCAGAGGCATCCCCTTCACCCATCAGAGATAGCCTTGTATTTTCCAAAATGAGAATCAAATTTTACTGTTTGCTCTTCCCCTAGTAAACCCAGGGTGACTTTAATTTAATTTTTTTGTTACCTGATAACAAACCATTTGTGTGTCTGCAGCCAGCTCCTCCCTATTGTTTCTCAAGACAGCAGTGGCAAGATGTAACTTAAAGAGCATATCTCTCCATTTTTTATTCAACTGCCAGATGCTGTAACATGTTACTTGATGAAAATATTTGAATAGCTCCACAGTTTGAATACAACTTTGTGCCCTTTAGACTGGCATAATAAAGATATCACAGGAACATGGATGTTGTATTTTTGAACAACCAACACCACCTACTTTTATCTAACATAAGAATGTGCAAATGAATGTGTTGAATTGGTTTGGTATTCACTACTGCAATAGCATCAAGTCCTGCAGGGTTTGTGTGTGTGTGTGCATGTGTGTGTGTGTGTGTGTGTGCGCATGCGCATAGTCTCTTTCCACCAAGTTCTCTTTCTGGTTGCTGATTGACTTAAGATAATAGAACCCTTGTACAAATAACAATGAGATGGTTGTTTTGTACTGTGTCTAGTTTACTACTTCATTTTACTTCACAAATAAAAAAAAGAAAAAGAACCATCTTCTTTTAGAGAAGCTTGTTAAATTAGTATAAATAAGATCCAAGTGACAACAGCAAAAAGCTATCTATTCATGCATAAATTACAGCTGGAAATCCAATAACCGTTATCTGAAGAAAATATTTCAGTGGCTGTTTTAAATTATAAATTCCAAGGAACAAAAACACCAAATAACACTCAGTAAAGGATGAACACTCAGTAAAGGTAAAAAATAAAGAATAGAAATATTTGAATTGTGTATTCTTCTTCAGAACTGTGTGAAGCCAGAAAAATGACCTGGCTCCACAACGTGGTTCCTTAAGTGCATTTTCAACATGGGCAAATAGACATTTTGTTGTTTATTGATATTCACATTTTTTTGGTTACATGTCTTTAGGTACTAAGAGGGAAACCAAAATATGTGTGTGTGTGTGTGTGTGTGTGTGTGTGTGTGTAAGAAGAAGAGAAAAGAAGAGAGGAATGAGAAATAAAAAGAGGGCTTTAAAAAAATAAATAAATTAGTGTCCGAACAGACAGGCCAAAATAAAGCTGCTTTGGGTCAATTTGGATCTATGCTGTTTAAATAACACACATGTCTTAAGAGGCCAGAAGCTGTACCAAAACTATGCTCTAGACCTTAGGAATGGAGCATGGCTTTGGCATGGCTTCCAGCCTCTTAGGACTCATGTAGCATTTAAACAGCATGCCTCCATGTGACTCGAAGCAGCTTTATTTTGGCTTGTCTGTTCAAGCCCTCTGACATTAAAATAATTGGAATGAATATATTGTGCTTTGAGTGTTTTTTAAAATTATATTTATATACCATAATTGTGCCATATTACCATAAGCAAACTGTAGTTGAAAATAACAGATTATCATTTGAGCACACAACTACTGTATATACTCATGTATAAGTTTATAAATATTAGTTAAAAAATGAACCAAAAAAAGTCGACTTGTCCACAGGTCATTGTAAGTATTGTACTTTACACTCTTGTTAAAAAGGGAACTATCCCTTGGTTAAAAGCAAGAGCATAATCTGTCCTGGGAGCATTGACCTAAGCCATCCAATCTTTAATGTGAGCACAATTGTATTTGCAGAAATTTTGTAAGTTTTTTGGCATCGCTGTCCTTTGTTTCATCCTCTACATCTATTGTTACATGTCCCTAAGTTTTACCCTGAACTTATCCATGGTTCATATCAAAATTCATAACTTTGGCCCCAAAACCTGCTGGTTTTTTAAAAAACAATTTTATTAAGTTTTAAAACAAATCATAAAAGGTTTTCATATATTCGTATACAGCTTGGTTCAACATTTGCAAAAAAATTGACATACTTTTGATATGGTGGAAAATATGAAGAAAAATAAAAAGAGAGAGTACAACTGGGTAATAGGCAACAAACATTTTGTTTATATTTGTATGTTCTTTAAGAACCTCTTACTCTTGTATTTGTTAAAACCAATAAGAAAGAAAAACAAGCATTAATAAGAAAGGAATTCTTTTTCTGCTCTATCCCCTCTTTCTTTTTCCCTTCTTTTCCATTTTCCTACCTTTTCCTCTCTTTATTTTTTCCCTTCACTCTCTTTTTCCCCCTCTTTCCTTATAGTAGATTATATCTTAGTATCTGTTAATCTTGCTTCTCAGCTAATACCACACTTCCTCTACCATTCCCCATTTCTTCTCGTATTCCTGCTCTCTTTTCCCCACAGCATACATTGTCAGTTTATCCATTACTTTAAACTCATGAACCTTCATTTTCCATTCTGTTATGTCTGGAATAATCCTTGTTTTCCAATGTCTAGCAAAGACCATTCGGGCTGCTGTGATCATATACAGAATTATACTAATCTGGTCATTGTCCAGTTTAAGTTGGATCACATCAACAATGTTTAATAAAAATAATTCTGGAGATAAGGGAATGTTTATTTTTACCACTTCTTGTATTGCTTTATGTATTTTTTTCCCAGTATTTTCAGATTTCATCACATTGCCAACATACATTTATACATGAGATCATCTTATAGCTGAACATATATAGTACATGTTACTTTACAAATACATCATGCTGTCCCATATAGGTCTAGTCTTAACTAAAAAATATTTGTGAGATGGCCTGATTTTGATCAGTACTTCAGTGTATAGGTTGAAGCTTTTCCTTTTTCTTCTTCTTCTTTCACCCATCTCTGATTTTCCCAAAGATTGACAATCCTTTGCACAACAGTTAGACACAGTATTTTAAAAAATTTCTTGCAACTCTCGGCAATATATTATAAAGTTGTTGTTGTTTTAAAAAAGAAACAACAAAACTATCCCTATGGATGTTTGAGTTAGAGGGCAGGAGGGCACCTTTACTACCACAATTTAAATAAAGAGAAAGATGCTATTTAATTAATGTTACTATGGTAATTTGTAGTTTGACAAGTACTGTTATGGGGTAGGCAGAGGTAGGATCAAACATTCTCAACTTGTTTCATAAAGAAATTATATAAATTTCCTTCACTGTTATTCACATGAAAGGGTATGAATAATAATTTTCCTGTCCCACCCAATGTCATCCCTGACTTTCTCATTCCCTATCCTAACCTCTGTACACTAAGCAAATATCTGATTAAAAAATAAAACAAAACTGGAAGTCCATATGAGCATATTTTGAAGAAATAAATATGTGTTATTGTAAAGCTATTCTGCCTGTCCTAGTTTGACATTGTTATTTTTTATCAAGTCATTTTTGATTTGTAGCAACCCTATGAATTAGAGAACTCCATGAGTCCCAGTCATGCCTTGCTTAGGCCTCACAGATTCTGTGTTGTGGCTTGCTCGGTTGAGTCAATCCATCTATAATATGTTTTTCTTCTTTTCCTCCTACTTTTACCAAGCATAGTCTTTTTTTATTAATCATATTATTTCATCATGTGACTCAGGTCCAATTGCCAGTTTAGTCATTTTCACTTCTAGGGAGTGTTCAGGCTTGACCTAGGGCCCAGATATCTGTTGTTTTGGCAATTCATGGTAAGACAGCACTTTCCACCAGCATGAGTTTTCATATTCCTAGTTCTTGCAGGCTAACTAGGTGTCACAGGATGGAACTCTTATTGTGTGAATAAAGAGAACATAAGGGAAAAACTTGTTTTTACTCAATTTAATAATAAATAAATAAATAAAAGTTTTATTTTTATACCGCCCTTCTTGCAATCAGGGCGGTGTACAGCACAATAAACAAATACACAAAATACAATAATAAAATACATTAAAATCTACATTAAAATACATTCTGGCCAGCTTGCCACTGCTGTCAGAGGGGGGGGGGGGGGGGAGACTAACTGGAACTTATATCAGGGAATGCTAACTTGAACAGGAAGGTTTTTAGTTCCTTCCTGAACTGGGCCAGGGAGGTGGCCGAGCGGAGCTCTATGGGCAGCATATTCCAGAGGGTCAGGGCCGCGATGGTAAATGTCCTCCTCGATGTAGAGGCTAGTCTTGCCCCAGGGACCCTCAGTAGCTGCTGCCCAGATGTTCTGAATGTGCGGGGCGGATTGTATGGGGAGAGGCGGTCCTCAAGGTATCCTGGGCCCAAGCCATGTAGGGCTTTATAGGTTATAACCAACACCTTGTATTGCGCCCGGAAGCGAATAGGCAGCCAATGCAGATCTTTAAGTACAGGTGTTACATGACTGGCCCTGGGTATGCCAGTGACCAGTCTGGCTGCCATGTTCTGTACCAGTTGTAACTTCCGGGTATGGTACAAGGGTTGCCCCATGTAGAGCGCATTGCAGAAATCCAATCGAGAGGTTACCAGAGCATGTACCACCGTTTCAAGGTCCCTCTGGCCCAGGTAGGGACACAGATGGCGAATCAGCCGAAGCTGAGTCAGGTGCTTCTGACTGTCGCATCCACCTGAGATGTAAGGTGGAGCGACGAGTCAAGAAGCACCCCCAGACTGCGTACCGAGTCCTTTACGGGAAGCATGATCCCATTCACGACAGGTGGAACCACCACCATCCCCGGGCCAGGAGAACCTATCACGAGCACCTCCGTTTTCTCTGGATTCAGACTGAGTCGGTTTTCCCTCATCCAGCCCATTACTGACTCCAGGCATGCCACGAGAGGAGAGATGCCATCCCTAGTCACTGCATCAGTCAGAGACATAGAGAAGGCTATTTGGGTGTCATCAGCATACTGATAACCCCGCACCCCATGTCTCCGGATGATCTCTCCCAGCGGTTTCATGTAAATGTTGAAAAGCATGGGAGACAGAATGGCTCCTTGAGGGACCCCAGATGTAAGGGCCCTCTTATCGGAGCACACGTCTCCCAGCTGCACCATCTGGAACTTCCCAGAGAGGTAGGACCGGAAGCACTGGAGTGCAGTGCCCCCGATTCTCACCTCTGCCAGGCGCTCCAGAAGGATACCATGGTCTATGGTATCGAAAGCCGCTGAGATGTCCAAGAGCACCAACAGGGACACGCTTCCCCTGTCGATGCCCAGACGGAGATCATCGACCAAGGTGACCATGGCCGTCTCAACCCCGTAACCCGCCGAAAAGCCAGTTTGAAATTTAGCTTTCCACAATATGACATCCTTTCTAAGTTTCATCACAATGTTCATAGAACCATAGAATCGTAGAGGTAGAAGCGACTACAAGGGCCATCCAGTCTAACCCTCTGCTGTGCAGGACTACAATAAAAGCACTCCCGACAGATAGCCATCCAGCCTCTGTTTAAAAACTGTCAAAGAAGGAAATGCCACCACACTCCAAGGCAGCCTATTCCACTGTTGAATAGTTCTTACTGTCAAGACATTATTCCTAAAGTTTGGGGAAATCTCTTTTCCTGCACCTTGAATTCCATATCCTAGGTCCAAAACACAGCTGCCACATCACACTGTTGACTCATGTTTAGCTTGTGATCTACTAAGATCCTAGATCCCGTTCACATGCACTGTGGTCAAGACAGATGTCACCCATTCTATATTTGTGCATTTTATTTTTTTCTACCTAAACGTAGTATCTATATTTTCCCCTATTTTTATTAGTTTTGGCCTACTTCTCTAATCTATTAAGGTCATTTTGAATGCTGATGCTATCCTTTGGGGTATGAGCTATCACTCCCAATTGGGTGTCATCTGCAGATTTGATGAACTGGTCTCTATTTTTTTATTGAAGTCATTGGTACAGATGTTAAATAGCACTGGGTCCAGGACCGTACCCTCTGGCACTTCACTAGTCACTTCTCACCAGAATGAAGAGTAGCCATTAGTGAACAGTCCCTGTGAACTTTAATATGTGGGCAAAGCTTTTCATTATCTTAAAATATGTAGAGCTGAGAATCTTTTTAAAATTGAAAGTGGAATATTAAACACCTTTTAAGTAAGACACTAGCTTAACTGCTTATACTGATTTAAGATTTGCTGTAATTAAGAACATTTCCCACCACAAATTAATTATGACTATTTTATTGCAACGAAGAAGCTCAGTGGATTTTCAAAGTGACTACTGTTTTACCTCATGGGATTAATTCAAACTTGGACTTAGTTTCATTTTTTATGCTCATGTCTCTTTAATGACTCTGCTAGATGCTGTTTTCATTTGTTTGTAAAAAAAGTGTTTACCTGTTTCTAATGAGACCACACTTCATATTTATAGCAATGCAGGAGTAGTTACTTCCATGTTTATTTATTTATTTTGTCATGGGAACCAGGTAAAAGCAGGTGTGCTAAACTTTGTAGTTATGCTCTCATTGTTTTATAATTCTTTGTAATGCAGAATTGACCACATTAATTATGGTGCTATGGAGCTGCTGTTTGATGATTACAGCAAGGGAACTTTGGTTGCTACAGAATCTTGAGAAATATCTTTGTCCGTTTGAACATGGATGTATTTCTGTGTCTTCTGTGTCATAAGATCAAGAAGCACAAGGCCCCTCAAGAATAGACTGGAGGAGCTGAGCCCCTCATGAAATTATTTGACAATATTAGATAACCAAGATGAGTCTCCTTGGGCATTATTAATCAGAAGAGTACTAAATGATAAAGAGGAGAGAAATATCAACAGAGCACTTTTTGTTAAGCCCTCTCAGGAAAAATAAAGACTGCCTCCAATGTATTGTTTAAATAATCTATTGTATACACAGTTTACTAAACTACACTGCACATGAATTATATTTCTATATGCAAATTGCACAAGTTTTCATATTTAAGGAAGTTTGAATGTTAATGCTGAATTAGGGTTATCACATTCCCTCCATCTCCCCAAATGGCTCTTCATCTATAGTCATCTATATACAGCATGGTTGTCTAACCACTAAAGATGTTATCACACAGGGGAAATTGGAAGGTTAATGCAGTGAGATCCTGGGTGCAATCATGGGGTCTCATATTTTTGCATGAGAGGTTATCACATGTAATTGAATGCAATGCTAAGACAATTCAAACCCAATCCAGGGTCAACCGAGTGAAGTGCAAATTTGGGGAAATATAGAATTTACAAATCCTGTTCCACTCCAAAGTTGTGTTCAATTTGAATTTGGCAGGTATGGAACGTATGTCTCGGTTGCCCTTGGATTGCCTTTGAATCAGACTACAATTCCCAAGCTCCTTTGCTGGCTGCAATTTTCTCTCCTGTGCTCCCTGGCTGCTCCCTCTGGGAGCAAAAGGGTGGGGAAAGTGAAGGCTATTGTGCTGCCCAAAGGGGAATTTCCTCCATCCCTCCTTCCCTCCCGGTGTGGGGGGCTTTTCTCTCAGCCTCGCAAAGTTTCTCTTGGAGTTCTGGAGGTGTTTTGGGGATGAAGCAGCCCTCCCTACAGAGACACACATACACACTACCTCCCTCCTCCTCTCATCCCTTTCTGGCTCTTTCTCTATACAAACTCATCCTCTCCAACTGGAGGGAAGGGATTGGCCAGGGCTCTCTCTTTCTCTCCCATGACCCTGTCACAGGGTTTTCTTGGTAGGTTTATTCAGATGGGGTTTACCATTGCCATTTTCTGAGAGAGTGTGACTTGCACTAGGTCACCCAGTGGGACTCGATCCCTGCCTTCTAGAGTCATTGTACAATGCTCAAACCAAGTACAAGGTTACTTTGGACTGGTTTTGAATTGGTGAATTGCCTAAATAACGTGAAATAAAGGGTAATGAACTATCAAATAATGTGAAATGACGCAAAACCAAGGGGAACTGAAAGCAAGCCCTGCCAGAAGTGTAAAAAGGTCACTATCTGATTCTGCCCTCACTGTGCATCTGCAGGGATGCTAATTCGAATTCTAGACTATGAAGGGTACATACTCATATGATAATTTTGTTTGCATTTGCACTGCTTTGACTTTGGGATGGGCACTGTGCTCTTCTGTGGTGTGATAACCATCCATGTAATTGCGTTCATTTCTGAATTGAACCTACTTTTTTTTTTTAAATTGAGATACATTCCTCCCATGTGATAATGCCCTAAGAATCATTATATCTATTTCAGTGTGCACGTGGAGGACAACAATGGTTTCATTTTGAAGAATTTATGAGATTCACAAATTTAATAATAATAATAATAATAATAATAATAATAATCTTTATTTATACCCCGCCTTTCCACAATGTGATTAAGGGATTGTGGGGATCCTGAGGTTAAAAACAAAAAATCAAATGACTTACTGTACAAGAGAAATTGAAAAGTATGGAGTTTCCATCTCTCTTCAAGGGCAAAGGCCTCAATCATTTGCTTTTGTCAGCCCCAGGATTTACATATGTGTTGACCATCTATACAGCAATTGAGTCATGGGGTCTACTATTGATAAATACTGGCCAACAAGATTCTGGCCAAGTTTTACTTCGTTTTCAAGATTTATGTTAAGCTGCATATTCAGCAAGTATGAATATGGAAGGAGGGCTGTTTCAAAGCATATTGTATCCACAATGCTAATTATGACATTGTGACATTGGCTTTGTTTGTTCAGCAAATTTAATTGGTATAAATATTTTAGCTCAAATATAACATCTTTTTCTTCCCTGTATTATGTATTTATATCATCATCATCATCATCTATACTGCTTTTACCCAATTTAAAATATCAATACAATTAACAACTTACAAAAAGAATTGAAATAGAATTAAACTATCCTCAATATTAAAACCAACATTCAATAAAAGAATAAAATACAATTAAAAAAAGGAGGGGGGCGAGGAAGCTCTTACATCAGTTCTGTCAAAACAATACAGCACCTCCTAGCCTGGTATTTAAAAACTTTCCATTTGTCTGGTTAACAAAGTTCGAGCCTGGCCCCAAAAGGACAACAAGGAGGGGGACATTCTGGCCTCCCTGGGAAGAGAATTCTGGACATTAGGGACAGCCACCCAAAATCAGTGGCATCAATAGAGTTGTGGGATCATTGCCCCCCCCCCCTCACCTCCATGTAGCTTCCTTATGAGGAAGGGGGAAAGCCTGATCTGCACCAGGTGATACCCCAGAAGTGGGGTGACACTGGGTAAGGACTTCCACTCACTGCAAGCAGCATAATGCTGTTGCTGATGTCCACCTCTGCTGCTTCATTGCTTCTTTGTTGCTGACCCTCCTGGGTTTGCCTCCATGTGGGTCCCTCCTCATGAGGAAGCTATATGTAGGCAAAAGGGGGGAAAACCTGGCCTTCCTGGTTTTGCCTCATTGTGACATCCTGATGAGTAGGAAGCCACATAGAGGTGAAGGGGAGGCAAGTCTGCCCCTCCTCCTCACAAGGAAGCCATGCAGAGGTAAGGTGGGGGGCAAGTCTGGCCTTCCAGGGTTCACCTCTATGTGGCTTCCGCCTCATGAGGAAGGCTCACAGAGGCAAAAGGGGAAAGCCTGATTCTCCTGGATTTGCCTCTTTGCGGCTTCCTCATGACTAGGATCCTGCAGAGAGATGGAGAGCCTGGCCCACTTGGTTTTGCCTCTGTGTGGCAAGCTGAGCAGAGGTGATGGGAGGGGTGAGCCTGGGCCTACTGGGGCCAAAAAGCCCTCTCTTACATCCCAATCAACTGTGCTTGTGATGGTGGTGGGACTGAGAGAATGGCCTCTCCTGATGATCTCAGAATCCAAGCCAGCTCTTACATAATTTTTTAAAACATCATCCATGCTTCTGAAAGATTTACCAGAATATTCAAAATATGGTTTATGTGATTAGTCTAGTAAAGTGACATTTCCCCCCGGCATTTGCATACTTGAATATAGCAGTAGTAAAAGTTAATTGCCTGTAATCCAATAGAAAATAATCACAGATGAGATGAATCTGTAAAGAAAAAATGAAAAAGATTGACATGGATTATAGTGCTTTGTTAACTGTTATTTGATAGAAAAGAGGAAATAATATGAGCATAAACTTTCATCAGATATTTAATAATTTACATAGAGATACACAAATGTGCCAGATGTATTTTGATGCTATTAAACATGACTATAGTGCTGAATCTATGGGCTGGTACACACTGCCATAAAGTGGCGTGCTCCCAGTGATACTAGGGTTAGGGAGCACACACCAACCACACGCTCTCTAACCCTAGTATGTGTGGAGGGTGCCATCGTTATGCGGCACCGTCCAGACAGGATGTGTAAGGATGATGTCATGCAGAAAATAATATAAATAATCCTGTATATAACTGGCTACACATGAATATTATTTTCTGTGCGAAAATGCAGTTTCGTGTAGAAATCAAATTGTGTTTTTTGTGCAAAACAACCAAGTGATAATTTGGCTCAGAATAAATCCCAAAAAGGAGTCTTTTCATCAGAGTTTCTCCACAATGATACTAAAAAACAAAGCAAAACAAAACAAAACTACATTTTCAACTATTTATCAAATATGTTTGAATATTCATTCCATGTTCTATGTTACATAGAAATCTGAGCTTTGAGTTCACATGAGGGGGAATAATTGAGGTATTGTGTAATATTTGTGGCAATTGATGATTTTATTCATCTATATCCTTTCTCTTTCCCAAAATTGGAACACAGGGGGACTTACAAAAATTAAAACAGACAGATATTATATAGTATGTAATAACACCACAATGATTACTATATGCTCAAAAATGGCTTCTATGCATGGGCCAAAAGGCCTTTGCTGCACCTGGCCTCATGTCAGCTTGTTCAGACGATGCAAGCCATTAGCCCCAGGCTGGGACCGGGCAGAGCAGACACAGATCCAGTGGATCTGACTTGACCCTGGCCCAGCTGTTTGCCACAAAGTAGATGGGAAATTGTGGTGACAGCTAAGAGACTGGACCTGTACCTGCCTGTGCTGTTGCATCTTGGGACATTAAAGGGAGTGCCTAGTCACATGGGTGTACTCAGGTGCTCCATTTCTGCCCTTACAAGTGGCAATGGTGGTCTTCTCACCAGGGGATGACAGTGGAGGCAGATAGAGTGCACATAGCAGTAGCCTGTCCATGATGTGGTGGCAGGTGGGCATATAATTCCTGGGATTGACCCAGGGCAGGACCCAGGCTTATTCCATACTATCTTTCCTGTTTGTTCAGGACCATGATTGTGCCCTTACAAGAAGGATAGTTGCTAAAATTGTATGATTTGGCATAAACTGATAAATTGACAAATATTATTAGATATAAAATGATAACTAATTTAAAAGAGGTTTGGAAACCAGTTGCTGGGGGAGAAAGTTGGGGAAATCAATACTTTTATGTTTTGAAGAATAGGAAACTCATGTATTGAGCGCTGATTACTGCATAGAGTAGATTACTGTACTGAATAGGCACCATAATATATATGACTTAAAAGAAGTAGAAGCTTTTTTTTCAATTATAACTGCTAGTTGGCCAGTTGGATGTAATGTACATTCCTTCGTCTGGGTTTGTCAACTGAAGTAGTTTGTAGCTGCAGTGTACTAAATTGTTGTAGTTAGTTGCAGTTCAGTTAGTTCTGTCTGGTGTTTATCTTTTTTCCTTCCGTATTGTTTTATAATATGAAATTTGGTGTTCAGTTCCTCAAAGTAGAGGAGACTTCAGTATTGCCCCATGACCACACTAGCAAGTTGAGAAAGGGAGACTGTTGAGCAGCAGAGTAAAGTTTCACCAATAGAATCCCTATTCTGCCATGGACATATACCTTCAAATACATACATTCTAAACCAGAAGATTGTGTGATATGACAGCAGGTGCAGGTCTGTTTCCCAGCCCCCCACGTCTCACCTTTTGCTGTATAAAGTTGTAAAAGTTTGTAAAGTTGAGGTTAATCCCACAGCTTCATCTAACCTGTGGCTCATTCACTCTGCACAAGTGCTATGATTCTACTTTGACATAGCAACATCCAGTTGAATACTGGGTTTTCTAATTTGATGGGAGACGAGAGCTCTCTGGCTGAGAATTCTAAATACCCCTTCCTATGCTCTAAATCTCAAGATTACATAGGGTGGAGCATGGCAATTAAAGTGGCATAATAGATTAGGTAGCATGGTCTGTGATACAAACCATACCAATATGCTCATTCATCATCAAGTCCTACGTAGCTATTATACCATTCATTGACCTGGTACTCACTACAAGCATTTCAATTTAAGACTGCCTCAAAGGTTATCAAGGTTATTTGAACCAGAGGGTAATATGGCTGCCACCAATGCCCCTCTCTGTTAGCTGTTCCTTGTGTCCCAATACTCTCCTCCCCAAAACTTGTGTTTATAATAAGCAAGGGGCTGGACAAACAGCCCTTAAGGGGTGAATGCAGCTGCCCCTTTACTGGCCAGATCAGAGCCGCAGACACCGCACTCCGCAGCCCTGATCCAGCCTCCAGAAGGTGGAAAAAGGAGCCGCAAAATGCAGCTTCTTTTTACACCCTCTAAAAGGCATCACAGTCGCAGCGGTGCAACTTTGTGAAGCCATTTTGGCACTGCATCATCTAGATGCAGTACCAGGATCGCTCCATGATGCCGTGCGCCGTCTATAATGGTGCACAGCATCATGGTGTGAGGGGGCAGAGTCATGGCATCCAATGTGCAGACACTCCACTTTGGCTCTGTCCACAGGCCGGCACTTTGTTCCTGTCTGTACCAGACCTAAGATATTAAAAAGCAGGTAATCCTCCTCCCCTCACTTGATCAAAAGGTGCAGGTTCTTGTGCCACACTCAGAGTGCCTCCTCTAAAAGGACAAACCCTTTTATCAGTGATCCCATAGGAGTTCATCTTATAGCTCCCAGATCAAACAGGTCACACAGCTCAGCTTGGGGATCTACTGGAAATTGTTATGCTGGCCTATAAAAAAGCACAATGTTATAATATAGTGCCCTAGTAAAGCAGAGGTTGCAGAATGTAGATAGTTAACAGGCAGCAAGCTGTCAAAGGGTCCTATCCATTTACAGTTGTCCCATCTGATCTTTCATTTCTCTGCAAAGGTGATTCAAAACAGGTTTTGAGGTGAAAACATATGAAATAGAGTTAGTGCTTGGTCTACCCCAGTATTCAGATTTTAAAGTAGGTAAAAAACAGTCTGCATATGGCTGTAGGCAAGAAAGGAACCATCAAATAATCTTCATATAGATTTATTTTTGCATTGTTTTGTTTTCACACATCCTAGGCCTCAGAACATGAATGATCATAATGGATTTGTGTAACTATGGCCGGTTACAAACTGGCACTTTAGTGCGTGATGAGCACGCACTAGGGTACTAGGGTTACAAAAGGGTGGTGCTTCCGCACTGCCCTAACCCTAGTGCGTGCTCGTCACACACTAAACGGCGGCGGCCTTTCCATACGGCCGCCGCCGTGAGGACGTCACGGCCGCGCCACCTCTAGACGGGGCGGCGCGGACGTGACGTCCTTGCTCCGTGCCAGGGCGCTTAGTGCGCCCTGAACACAGAGCAGGAAGGAGCTCTGAAACGGAGCTCCTTCCTGGTTTAGTCTGCTGGGCGCAGCCTTCAGACGGCTGTGCCCAGTGGACTAAAAGAGAAAGGGGCCAAGCGGCCCCTTTCTCTTCTCCCCGCCGCCGCGGGGTGTCCTTGGGGCTTGAAGCCCCAGGGGCACCCCTTTTCAGGCTGCGGGGAAGCGGCGTTTTGCTGCTTCCCCACAGCCTGAAAAGCGCCGGATCAGGGCCTCAGCGGCTGCCCTTCTGCATACTGAGGCCCCGATACCCCGGGGAAAGCGGCGGGTGCAGACCGCCCCAAATGGGCGGTCTATAACCCGCCCCGGTTTGTACAGGCAAAATCTCTTGAGAAATGTTTGTTCTCATTAAAATGTTATGTAATAGGATGGGAATTATGTGGCCCTACAGATGTTGTTGGGTTGCAACTTTAGTATTCTTCATCATTGGCTAATCTGTCTAGGTCTGATAGGAGTTGCAGACCAACAGTATTTGGTGAGTTGCATGATTCCCACCTATAACATCTATAGGAAACTGCTGTCTAACTGAATACTATTGTTAGTCCCAATTAAAGTAAACCTATTCAAACACTGAATTATGTTGACCCACCATTCAGCAATTGATTTAATATGTCTACTCTAGTACAAATTACCAATTCAGGCCTTTACTTTCCTTAAAATTATTTTGTTGTTTTCCCCTGAGAAAAACTGATGCAGTATACATTTTTCATAGCCAGTTCAAATTCTGCATGGCTTCATGTTGTGTTCTGTGCTAAAGTCAGCTAGGGACCCAAGAGACAGGAAGCAACCCAAGAGACAGGTGGTTGTAAAGCTCTTTAGCTGTAGATTAGTCAACGGAGTTCAAGTCATTCACGAGTATCCAACAGTATCAAGAACAGAACAGAAGTAAGCTCTTTAGCTAATTAGAGAATTCCTACACCAAAACAGTAGTCCAAATAAGCAGAGCAAAAGAGGGGTAAAACACAGAGTTGTTAATCATAGCCGATGTAAACGTGAAGATCATGCCAGCATGGAGAGCAGTCCCAGTCCGAGAGGTGGAATGGTTGCAAGCAAACAAAGATTCCAGGAAGCTGTTGGGAGATTTTTAGATACCAGCCTCTGGACAGCAGGAGGTTAATGAGTCAGCATTTACTATTTACAGATGCTGGGATTTACAGAATGTCTCCTTATCTCTTTGGATAAGGATGGGGGTGCATCTTTGGCATTAGCCCCCAGCCCTGGATTCCAAACTCATACACTTCTGGAAACTGAATCATCTGTGTCTGGTTCTTCAGACTCCAGTGTGAATTATGACATATGGATTGATTTCATGGGAAATCATTCTGAGTATATTTGTGGGCAGGGACGTAGCCAGGATTTTGGGAAGGGGGGGTCCAGACTAAGTGCCACCATTATAATGGGCCTTGTGTGCGGCGGCGCAGCAGCACACACCATTCATTTTATCTAACAGAAGGAGGGGGTCCGGACCCCAAGAACCCCCCCCCCCCCTTGGCTACGTCCCTGTTGTGGGGAAAATAATATGTAAATAAGCATTTATATTCCAAATTTTCCCATTAACCATTTAAACAGATACGGTGTAGAAAGGTATATATTTTCAACAATTTTCTTCTAATTCTGGCTAATTGAAGAAGCTATATGACATCTAACAGGCATGTGGAGGCCTGTCATTTAGGTGTGTGTCAAGTCCCTGATCAAAATAATCCATTATGTCAGATCTCACTTTCATGTTTTTACAAATATATAGTTCTCAGTCATCTCCTCCCTAGGTAACAGATTACCTTTTACCAGTGCCTTATTTCTAAAAGAACTCAAGATCCAGCTTCATCCAGATACCATCTTTTAAGCATTCCAACAACTATCAAAGCCCTGTATCAAGTAGCAATCCACCAAATGACCTGTCAGAGTTCTTCTTGGAGATTCTGAAAGGCAGTGTTTGTGTTCATTATAACTGATTTAGAAAGCACCGTTTCTGGAATTTTAATGATCCACGGGCTTAATCACAAGTTGCTACAAGAGCCATTTTGCACTGCATTGCACTCCTTCAATCTGACAGATTCTCATTGAACAAAATGGTTACCAGTCATTACAATAATCACTTTAAAATTGCAATAAGCAACTTAAGTTCTCTCCCTTAATGCATTTACACATCATGATTCCATAATGCTTGTTGAATTTGTCAAAATGTTATTCAGAGAGAGGAAATACACGAGAAAGGCTTCATGTATTGTGTTCTTTCTGTCACCAATAAGTTAACATACAGCCAGTTCCCCAAACAGCTTTGTGATACAGCTACAGAAATAATGAAATCTCCGTGGTGATTTACATGGAACCACAGCCCTTTAACTACAATAGCTGCCAAAATGAAAGAAAATGTATATTTTGTACAGATGGCATTCAGTATCTGTAGGAGTGGATAAAAATATGAACATTAGGTTTTCATAGTGTGATATATGAAATGACAATTATTACAATTGTTGATTTCATCATACATTGGGGGTTGTTCATAAGAAATACAGAGAATAAATATATTAATTAATATTGTAACCATGGTACTGAAATACCTACAAGAAGGAACAGATAGTTGGAGATCTACAGTTGAGTATATTTGTGCTAGAGACTTTTCTGGATAACAAGAGAGGAGGCTGAAGGAACTATCCCTCAAACCAATAATGTCCATTTCTTTGAAGGAATATATGAATGTGAATATATGTTTGTGCAAGAATGATAGAAAGATAGATCTTTTATCAGCATGCAGTTAGCCTCAGCAAAAACTTGCTACAGATGTGGAGATACATTAGCAGCTAGGAATTTGTTCCTGCCCTTTTTATCTACATGCAAATGTTATGTATCCAGAATCTAATATCTGAAGAAGCACATTTTCTTGCCTGTACCTGCCCAGAGATAAATATGATTTCTCCAATCTTGATCTCATTTGCAGGCAGATAAGTTGCTAAATTAAAGTGAGAGGTAGAACCTGCTGTGGGATGTTGTAAGATTAGAGATGTTAACCTTTGGGTGTTGCAGAAATTATTCTATTACAGCAATTTTTTTATCTTCCCTTCAAGTGCAAGGGTTTGCTCAAGATGTGAAGATGGAGCATGTATCTCAGCATGAGGCAGGACTTAACATGACAACTCATTCTCAGAATCTGTTTTAACTAACAGGACTAACACAGCCCATGGTGTATGTGAAATGAGAACAGGGAAAAGTACTTTCCTTCTTGTACAGACACATTCCCTCAGTACTAAATACTCCAACCTCTTCCCTCAAGTCAGCAACATGGAGCAAGAATGAAAGATTAGGTAGGCTTGGTAACTCTCTCATGACCATAAATAATTTTCTTTGGAACAGAAATAGGAAAGAAAAATTACTGAAAAGAAGAAAAAATATTTTTTTAATTCACATCATCTTTTAAAAAAGAATAAAGCCTATTCTTCCTCTAAATTTTTCATTAAAAATACTAATTCATTAACAAGAACTATACTGATTTTCTGGTATTCATCCCTGGTAGATCAGACTTTAGTTTATGAATATTGTGCCTTTAAGGTGGCTTTGGGAACTGTACAGCCCTCCAAGTGTTGTTAGATTGCAGCCTCCAGCATTCCTCCTCATTGACTATACTGCTTATGGGTGTCAGGACTTGCACTCCAATGATATCTGGAAGGCTGTGCAATTCCTACCTCTGGAGAGGTTAGCTTCTTTCAAAAAGTTTTCTTTCATAGATCTTTAGAGTTTAATAAGAGAGATGGGAAAGTTAATACATGTTTCATGTATCAGACATAAACATTTGCATGAGGGCTAGGGGCTCAGACTTCTCTGAAGGACCTCACCCCTCCATGCATAGTGTGACCAGAAGTAATGGAGAACAAGGCATTGGAAAATATAGGACACTGGGGAAAAAAAGTAAGAGATGACCAAATAAAAACTAAAAGCTTTAATATAAATATAAATTCATTCCATATGGTTTATGTACAGCTAATATTATATATACTGTATTTTATTGGGTACGGACTCCTATTTTTTTGATGAACTTATCTTCATTAAAATGGCTTCATGGCTTACACTATACTTATAGAATTTGAACAATACAAATGTTTAAAACTGCACTTTACTAGCAATAAACTCTTGACTGAATCTATTTTGAGATTATTACTTTCATTTTTACTTTTTCCATTTTCTCTCCCCTTCCTCCTGCTTCATCCTCAACCCAAATCACACACTTTCACCCTGCCCCCCATTTCCACTTCAGGCTGCTGATCTGCTTCAACAACCCAGATCCTCCTTTACTTTCCACATCTCCATCAGCAAACACACACACACACACACACACACACAACCATTACATGGTCATCATCAGTCTTCTCACCCTTTCCCCTGTCTCCATACACTGGGATTGTTCCTCTCCAGTTAGTGGAGATTATCACATGGGGGATGGGACGTCATTGTCCTGTCCCTGTCCCATCCTTCCCATGTCATTGTGGGAAGAACTTTCAGATAACTTTGCACTTATCCAGATATTATCCAATCCGGAAAGCACAAGTGAAAGCGATCATGTGAAAGACTTTGATATGACATTGCACTGATCCTGTCATTGTTCCATCATTGTCCTGTCATTGAAATGGCATTGTCCAGCATTTTTTATCCATGGGAGTTCACATTAATGCAATGCTGCTTCAATGACAGGATAATAAGAAGATAAGCATTACATTATGAAAGGCTTTTATGCCATCACTGTCATGGATGTGATAAGGATGGGGGGGGGGCAATCCCATCCCTACTCCATCTGTGTGTGGTAATCCCCAGTTTCTCTGCATCCTACATCCTTGCTGATTCCTGCCCTTTCTCCTTTTTCTCTCAGAAGCAGGCAACAGTTTTTCTCTAGTCATTAAGGTGTATTGTTGCAGGGTAAACATTTTGGACATGTTCATTGCTTGGCAAAAAGGAATAAGCCCTTTGCAGCAGCAGCAGCGACAGTAATAAATCTGTTGAGCTACCTTTTACTTGTTTGCTAAGGCACCGGATGGCATGAGGACAGGTTCTGTGGCTCAAAATAGAGGACATTTTGGAATTCCTCCCTGGTTGACATGTAGGGCATGTCCAGGAAAAGGAAGACCTCTGGTCACCACTCTCTCAAAATGGCAATAGGAAATGAAGATTTTTTGTGACACTCCTGATGTTTAGACTACGACTTTCACAATTCCTTACCACTGGCAATGCTGAGTAGGACTGCTGGGGTTGTAGTTTAAAACATTTGAACAGCCACAAGTTCCCCACTCTTTCCTCAGCAGATACACAAAATAGGCACCATGAATCTGTGATGGTGAAACACTCACCCAATTATTTTCTTCTTGTGGCAGCCCAATGAGGTTTGTTATCCCACTGCTGCCACCGATCTGTGATGCTCTTACCTATTGTTTACCTCACTTAAGTCACTTTTCTTTTCTTGTGACTTTCAATCTATTTGTGGAACTGCTTCACTCTTCTATAAATGTATTTTAACTACAGTGGACCCTTGTTATACGCTAGGGTTTGGTTCCAAGATCCCCCGTGGATAACAAAATCTGTGGATGCTCAAGTCCCATTAAATATAATGACATAGCAAAATGGTGTACCTTATAAAAAATTGAAAATCAAGATTTGATATTTGAAATTTATACTTTTTTTAACATTTTAATCCGTGGATGCTTGAATCCGTGTATAAAATATCCGTATATAAGAAGGGCTGACTGTATGCTGTAAAATATTTTGACTGTTAGTAGTGTGGATATTCAATCAAGCTGTAGACAAGCTTTTATTAAACTAATAACAGAACTTTATTTAGCAGATATTTCAAAGAAAAGATACATTGGGCCAGTACAGACCAGCCCTTTAAGACACCCTCATCACGTGCTAGGGTTGCCTCGGGGAGGCGCTTCCAGGCGCCCCTCAACCCTAGCACGTGATGAGGGCATCAAAATGCCAGTGCCCTGTACACATGGTGCCACCATTCTTATGCAAGCGCTGTGCGGCATCTGCATGGCGCCACATGGCGTTTGCATACTGAGTGCACCAGTGGTGTACTTGTTGCTCTGCAGGGAAGCCACATGGTTTGGCAGCTGCAGCTTCCTTGCAGAGAGAAAAAAGGCACCAGCAGCCTTAGTTATATGTGAATAAGACATTTGTTATTTCATGTATTTGTGTTACTTGTTTCACTTGGAAGTTTTACTTTCTTAGTTTCAACTTTGTTGTAATAATAGTTTCCTTTACACCACTCTCCTGTTACCAAGGAACCTCACATAGTTCTTCTTATGTTTTAATTTCCTTGAACTTAAATAGTAACCCTGACACTATGGCTATCTATATCCCTCAGGATATCTCTTCACTATTACTCCCACACTTGGAGTTGTTCATAAGTGTTAAGTCTTTCCCTCCTGAACTTTAAACTTTCAGTTTCTATCTAGAAATCTCACATTAGCTGTCTCTCTCTGGAGCCCTCGCTATAACTGTCCCGCTCAGCACTCAACGTAACACTATCTGATTCTAGCAGTCATCAATTTACTATTTTTCATCCCTAGCCTTCAATTTGATTGGTTGTCACCACCTTGCTTTCTATTAGCTATTTCTCACAATCCTGTCCATAGAGTAAGTACCATAGCTCCACCTTTCTCTGCGCTCTCTCTCAAAATTGCAATAGGAAGTGAAGACTTTTTGTGACACTCTATATGTTTGGACTACAACTTTTACAATCCCTTACCACTGCCCATGCTGAGTAGGGCTGATGGGGTTGTAGTTCAAAACATCTAGCCAGCTACAAGTTCCTCACTCTTTCCTCAGCAGAGGAAAACAGGCACCATGGGCCAGGGCTACATTTTCACTGCAGAAATAATACAGTTGTACACCACTTTAGCTGCCATTGTTCAATGCTATTGTTCTGAGATTTGTAGGTTTGTGAGATATTTAGCCTTCTCTGTCAAATCTGATGACATAACAAACCACAAACGCCAGGTTTCCATAGCATTGCCCTATGACAGTTAAAGTGGTGTCAAGCTGCATTATTTCTGTAATGCAGATGTAGCTCAGGTTTCCTGACTGTAGAAAAGCTGAAACACACAACATGGGGAACCAAGGACAGGTGGATTTTATAACAATCAATCTGGAAAAAGTCAAGCATTTGGGATGCAGCGTTGTCTGAAAATTATTTCAATGGACAGAAAAACAAACTATCAATAGGTTGAGGTGATATGCTAAAAATAATCTGAGTTGTCTTCAAGAAATAAATGTGAAAGGTCATCCTATCAGCCAAAAAAGAGGAAAAAAACTTTATTTGACAGTACTGAGGATATCTGCCTGCATTCTTTTATATATATGCTTAAATACCCTTGCTATTCAGCAAGACCTTTAAAGAAATATTTATTTTTAAAAATACACAAAAACAGAAGAGACAATTCAAATGCTAGTGCTAATTGTTGCAGAGGAACCTGTCTTGATCACATGGGGGAACATGTTGTTGCCATCAGCAACAGTGCCAGCTGGAGACCTGCTTGTACCAAAGGCCTGAGCTTTGCCCTTCAGCTCTAAATGTGAATTGCATTGAAAAAGTTAGTGGCTGTGCTGCCCAGCAGCGTAATCTTTTGTGCTATCCTTTCCCACCCTCTCAGACTTTTCTTTATGAAGAATAGTCCAGTTGGCCCCAGCTTTGACTCACACCTGCCCTTAACTGCATCCATTAATGAAAGGTCCTCCTAACCAAGAGTAATGGGTATTTCTGCAAAATGGACTAGGAGAAGTCAGTCTGCTGGGGGGAAAAAGTATCAGCAGGGAGACTCAGAGACCAATATTCACTGCATTAAACCCTGCTCGTGCACTCATAGTGAATACATAAAGACACGATTAATATTTCACAGTCCTTTCTTCTTGATTCATTGTTAATATCAAACAGTTTAGTGTCACAGGAGCAAGATAAAAAGAGGATGAATGTTTGGTTTTCTTTGTGAGCAATAAGTAATGATACAATCATGCATCTGTAACCCACAAGCACAGGGCAGAGAAGGAGGAGGAGATGGGGGTTCAATGGGCAAATATAACAAGTCCACTGAGGCACTGAAACGGAGAGCTTGTCCTAGCATATGCAATACATTTAGGAAATAACATATGAGAATAGGCATGGGTGAGTTAAGCATACAGTGTTGTTATTCTCTATGGGGTCCTTTCACACTGTACAACTATAGCACTATGCTTCCACTTTTAGTGACATAACTCTATCCCATGCAATTTAGTTTAGCAACATTTAGAATTTTCAGCCAGACTTTGAATTCCATTGAACGCAGAGATAGTAATTAAAGTAGACATGTAATACAGGTTGAATCTCCTATATCCAGAATTCTAAAATCCAAAATATTCCAAAATCCACAAATTTTTGAGCACCAACATGACAGGGCTGCAGTGAGGCAGAAAGGGAGATGGCTTGGACAATTTTGCAGCCAAACTTTTCACAAATGGTGGTTGCAGTGGCTGATGCTTCTGCTCCTCCATCACCACCTCATGTCCAGGGTGGCTGAGCACATAAGAGTAGCTATGGTGCCAAGGGTGGGTGCTCCATGATAAGTAATTGTTGTCATTCAACCAGGTCAATGGTATGCTGCCATACTTTCCACCTCTCCATGTGCTCCAGGGTCACATTACAATAACCTTTAGCAGCACCAGAAGATGGTTGCAGTTGCTAACTTCAGCAACTTCACAAACTTGAACACAGCATCCTTAGATCACCACAGCATTCCTTACTGGTTCCATAACCAGTCAGAGATGTGCACTCCACTTGTGGTCTTGCTCTCCTGGGCTCCACAGTTCTGCCTGTACCCACAACTGCACAAGGTGCCAAAGAAATACTCAGAGTCTCCAAGTTCTATTTACAGAACTTTACTACTAGGTATATACAGCACTATATACAAGACAACCAACCATCCACTACTCAACAATAACCCACACTATCCATTGGTCATGTCTATATCTATGCACACTGTCTATGGCATGATCTCCCCTCACAGGTATAATTGTTCCTTGCATCAGCCTATTGAGTCATCCTGGGCATTTCCTCCAAGTGGTGTGACAATGACACTCCACCATGGTGCAATCTTGCCAGACATTGCATCATTCAGCTGCTTCTTCAGCCAGTTGCCATATTCTGTCCTGTGAAATACTTAATACAATGGTGTACATCCATACATACACTGACACAAATGATAGTTGGAGTGGCTGCTACTGCTGTTCTTCCTCCACTGCCGCATCATGCCTAGGATGACTGATCACATAGGAGTATCTATGATGCCAAGGGATGGGAGGTGGTGGCAGAAGTTGTACTACTGAGTCCCCAACCACTGCTGCCTCTCACTCCTCTTCTTTTTCCATTTCATGCCCACTTCTCAGACCTCCAGTCTGGAGTACAACACAGACAGCAAGGCAGATGAAGAAAGTAGAAGACCCAGGGGCAAAGCAGAGGGATGTGCCCAGACAGAAGAAAACTGGGATACTCCCAGCACCCACAAGACTACTATAATTGTGTTGTATGAAAAGGCTGCTAGACTTCTTAACCTGCTCCTGAACCTCCACTGGAGATAACTGCTTTTACAGGTTAAAAACAAACTGTATGTAGGATTATATTGGGATTGTGCACTTCAGCATCTTAGATATCATCATCATTATAGACTTGTAAGACCTTCCCTCCATATTTATGCATAATACATGGTGGAGGAAATGGAATCTCACTTATCAAGTCCATAGAAGAAGTACAAGACCTTATGAAGTGGATCAGAGTTCCAACACTAATTGATTTATTCAGGAAATTCATACATAGCACTTCCACATTTGCATAATTCAAGGTGGCTTAGAACAGTTTTAAAGAGCCAGTGTAATGGCAAAATAACTCTGCTTGAAGTTTTCATGACTCATTGTAAATCAAGGAAGTTAAGGGATGGGGACCACATTGATGTAACACAGCAGAGCTCATAATACAAGTTATTTTGAAGCATACAAATGAGAGGGCAGACATATTTCATATGTAGCTTTTCACTTCAAGCAATCCTATCCCATTCATATGTACTAGTGTTTTCAAATGAAAATCTATGATTGAAACATGCATTGATAGACATATCTGAGTTCTGCTACATATCTCATTTCATACAGCATAGTGCACAGAATTATGAGTCATGTATAAATCTTTGATTGAAATTTCACGTTGCCCAAACATTTTGGTTTTCTCTTAGCCTTACCTCCACATCTACATTGTAGAGATCATGATAGCCCTATTCTATATAAAAAAATATGCCAATCAATGTTGTCTTATTTACATGAAAAGGATGATACAAGAGCCTCTTGTCTGTGTGGAGGCTCTACATATGATTCCAAACACTAAGATTCAAAGAGCTTTCATGCATACAAGAGGTTCTCTGCTTCAGATTTATCACATGAGCAAAGGTGACAGAGATCAGAAGGGCTAGCATGTTTCCTTCCTTGTATGTTTACTCAATGCTTATGTAGGTTACCTATACAGGGTAGATATGACTTACCATATTAGACAGTGTGCAACTGTAACAATGATAGAATCATAGTGTTGGATTAGACTACAAGGACCATCCAGCCCAACCTCTTGCCATGCAGGAATACAAAATCAAAGCACCCTCAACAGATGGACATCCAGACTTTGTTTAAAAACCTCCAAAGAAGGAGATTCCACCACACTGCAAGGCTGTATATTCCATAGTGGAACAGCTCTTATCATCAAGAGGTTCTTCCTAATATATAGATGAAATACCTTTTTCTGTTTGAATCAATTGTACAGATGTCTTTCCCTCCCATTTTATGCATGGATAGTATAGCTTTTATACTCAGTGCATTGTACAGTGATCTTCTCTTTATGATCTTCTCTTGTTCATTTCTTACTGTGTTGTTATGTGCATTTCCCTTTTTCTTTTCCTGCCTCTATTTTTAACTTTATTTTCAAATAAAACAATATTTCATGAAATAATTGGTGGTATTATAACTGCTTCAACATTTGTATTGCACAATACACATACTAGGTAGGAAATGTATGGACACAAACAGCCCTCAGTAATGGGGAAGAAACAAGCTCATAGCATCAAGCTCATAGCAAAAAAGGGTAAATAATCTCAAGGCACTGCAGACAGCTCACCCTGAAGCAACAGAAAGAGGCCTTCTTCTTACTAGGCCCCCATGTCCTGAACCAAGAAAGGTCACTTATCACTATGATATCCTCTCCTGGCTGCCTCTAGGCAGCAAAACATCTTAAGAAGAGAGATTTTTAAAAAACAAAAACCCTTCTCCACTGGCCGATGTGCTTATCATAGGGTATATGCTGAAAGCAGAATGAACAAAATCACACATATCACAAAAGAGTCTCAAGGCTGTTGTTATTAATCCCCACTGATTCCACACAGTTTCTTATAACTACACTCAGTAGGACAAAGAAATTAAGACGCAAGTTCTTCAGGTTACCTGGTACTTAAACTGACCAGCTGCAATGAAACTTTAACTGCTGAATTGTAACAAAATATTGCTATTGCTGTTAAAGGGGAATATCCTTTTTAGATTATATCCCCCAGACTTCCCAGTCAGCATGACCATGGCAGTACTGTCCAAAAAAGTTTTTTTTCTTTCAAATTTTGGATGCTTATTTTGGCTAGCTGGAAAGGAAACAGTTTAAAATGAAATAGAGCCACCCTTGTTTGTCTGTCAGCTAAACTAGTGGAATAGTCCTCTTCACTATCCCTCCTTTTCACACAGCACAGTGAAATGACTTCTGGCTGTTTGGAAAGAGACATGGCTTGATGGACCTCATGGACTAATGTTGGCCCTAGTTTCCTTCTCAGTTTCTATGTCTTAGTTTCTCAGTTTCTGTATCTCAGTTACTACAGTGACATATTCAAAGATATAGCTGTGTCAGTCTGTAGAATCAGAATGTAGAGAGATCTTGTAGCATCTTTGATACTAATTGAAATAAAAAAAGTTGGCAGCATGAACTTTCGTGGACTTCAGTCTACTTCCTCTGAGGAAGTAGACTGGAGTCTAAAAAAGCTTGTACTGCCAAATTCTTAATTTCAGTTAGTATCAACGTTGCAACAAAATTTATCTACTCACAGTGAAATATTTTAACCATCTTGGTCTCAGTTGCTGCCTTTTGACCTATTACTCAGTACCAGACATGTACCAGACACTATGCAGCTGAAGATAGGTACTGCATAATGGAAGGATGTACACTGGTCCCACACTTACACTCTTGACTCAGCTCAAAAACCTTGAAGAAAGCTGGAAAAATGGGAATAGTTCCCTCAATTCTATGTCGTAATCACAGGAGAAGATGAAAACTAGAGGCCTTTCAAGTTTAACTTCTATTACTTGCAGGTGTAGAAAAAGTCCTGGAACAATTTTTTCCCAAACCTGGATGCCCCTAAGATAAGCCAGCCTACAGTTTGTATCACTGACAGCTAATAGTGACATTCACTGTTAATGGTGTGTGGCATTTTTGTATGAAGTACCAGATACCTTGGAGTAGACGCAGATTAATGTATTTAATATCCATGATTCAGTGGGACCATTTAGCATACTGGTTCTTTGACACTAAAAGCCGTAGTCCTTAGAAATGTTTCCTTTTGGATGAATCACGTCCATGATTATACTGTACTATTTTCTTAAACTGAAAAAATAGTTGATTTCTTCCTTCCTCCCTTTTTCTTTCTTCTTACGTATAGAACATAATGTACAAACAAAGCTGTTTTGTGGAAAGTCTTGCAGTCAATAATCTATTCTTCACCTCATAAAATGAGTTCAAGGTAGTGTGTGTATTCAGGCATCAGGGTTAACCATTCACTTTGGTGAGAAATTATAATTCATTATAATGAGTCTATTTCAGTACTCTATTTTTTAGCATAATCACCTAAACATAGAAGTTCATGTTTTATTTTCTTCAACACAATTTCAATTTATTCTCAAAATAGAATTTGTTTGTGTAACTGATTAACCAGGATCAAATTAGGTCAGTCTGTGTTGGCACAGTGTGTAGCTGTAATTGGTTTCTTTAATTGGTAACTGTAAACCAGAATGTAATCAGCTCCAAGGAAGTACAGTCTGTACCATTAACCAGAAAAGTTTCATATCTCCTGGGGGAAACTTTGCTAATTGTAAACTGCATAAGTGATTAAAATTCTGTATCAGTTATTGTATGGCCAAGCAGTGCATTTTGTAGACTCGGCTATACAAAAGACATTTTCTCCCTTACCTTAACAGCCATTCCTCAGTATGATAACCAATACTGCATTTAAGAAATAAATCCAGTGGCCTTTCTCAACTGGAAAAGTACATCAAGAATTCAGACTAATAATATCTTTAATTTTAAAAAATGCACACACACAAAATTGTCTATGGTGCCTCAGACTTCAAAACATGTATATTAGGAAAAATACACACAGAAGATTATGTTAGGAGAAATGCACATGGAAACATGTAAATATTTTCATTTGGAAAAAAAAACCTTGCATACTGAGACAAAATTGAGATGAAAGTAACTTAAAGTTGCAGGAGTATGAAGCTGAGCAAAAGCAGAGCTCAAACATTCATAAATTGCCAAGAATAATATATATATATTTGGTTATCCCTACCATTTATATTTCTTCAGTGTGAAAATTTTCAATGGAATATATCTCACTATGTCATTGGTTCTCAAATGGTGAGGTGCGACTTCTGGGGGTGGGGGGAGGGCACAAGATTCCTTTTTCTCCTCATCTCATCAAACTTGTTTATGTATAAAATTTACATGTCTTGAGTTAAATACTGAATGTACTTAAATAAAACTGTTCTAACTTTCATAATGTTATTTCCTTATAAAATGTTAAATTATGAATATATATGAATCTGTGAATGAAAATACACACATTAAATAAACAAAATATTTATATTCATATACTGCAGTGAGTGGGGGAGTGATGTCCACATGTAGACTCTGATGGTGCAGTGGTTAAATGCCAGTACTGCAGCCACTATTGCAGCCACAAGTTTGTGAATGTGATCCCATGGTGCCGGGGTTGACTTAGCCTTGTATCCTTCACATGCTAAAAAATAGAGTACTGAAATAGAGTACTGAAATAGACTCATTATAATGAATTATAATTTCTCACCAAAGTGAATGGTTAACCCTGATGCCTTTAGAGGTCACTAAAATGAGTACCCAGCTTGTTGGGGGCAATTAGCTTACATGTAAACCGCTTAGAGACTACTTAGTCCAGTATGAAATCATATAGAAATGTAAATGTTAATGCTATTGCTAGATGTAAAGGGGGGAGGGGGTTTGAGTACCACTGTATTGTGCTGTAAACCCAACAATCTGTCAACTAATCCATAAAAGTATCCATGAAAGGACCTCTCATCTTACTCATGATTACTAGGTTTGCTCAGGCATCCTTGGTGAGGCACTCCATTAAAAGACTTTTGAAATTTCAGGTAAATAATGTCTACTGAATCACCTCTATCCACATGCTTACTGACACTCTCAATATAATAATTCTAAAAGTTTAGTTAGACAGGATTTACCTTTGCAGTAAACATGTCAATTCTTCTTCAGCAAGACCTTTCCTTCTATGTGCTTGACAATTTTATCTTAATAATGTTTTCTATCAGTTTACTCAGCAGATATGTTAAGCTTAGGTACAGGGAACGTCTATCAAACTGCCTATTTTTTTTCCAGCTTTATAAAGGCAGGTTTATCTATGATTCACAATTCCTTTTTGGGGGTGGGATAGATTCAACAATAACTTTATGATTGAAACTGACAGGATTTTTCATTTGGAGTATAAAATTCAACTCTTAGTCTTCAAAATTATTGGAGCCAGGATGAAAAATACACATGGATAATATAGCATTTTATACTTGTTGAAGATAACATGCAGTGGCAGGCAGGTCTTGGGTTTCTCTCTGTAGAATATAAGTAATCCCAATTACTTACTCAATGTTTACTCAGTTTCCCTAAATATGTGGCCGCTGGGCACCTGTTTTCCATCTTATTGGATGTCTCTCATGCTTATATGCATTGATTGCATTGGGCAAAGAAAACTTTTTTATACTACCAGATCACATTATCAGTGTGGGCTATGCAACCAATTCAAACAAATCTCAAATTTTCAAGTAAACCAGGAAATTTCAGATTGATTAGAATCAGGTCCAATGTAGGTTGCATCAACCGGATTCAGACCTGGAGCAGATCTCCCCTTTCCAAAACAATTTAAACCAATTTAAAGTAGAGTTGTAACTTTTTGTAGCTTCATTCTTAAAGGAATTATTCAATACATATTGTGAGCAAAATTTGCATTTTTGTTCTTTTTTTCAGAAAAATAGCATTTTTCAGCACAGAAGTACTATTTTTGTGCAGAAATATTATATATTATTTCTCATGTGAGCAAAATCTGTAACTGAGGACATTTTGTGTAAAATTTACATCCGGTTTTTCTATGGAGGAATCAGAATTTTCTGTACAGAAACTGTGTTGTTTTCTGCACACACACACACTAAAACACACACACACAAGTTCAGTTTTTGTGCTGAATCAGAATAAGTTCTGAAAGGCAACAATTCCCATAAGTCCAGAAATCTCCTTGTCAGGATTTATTAGCACTCAAGAGAATGGTTTTTCCCCAATCATTTTTTGATATTCTTTCAATTTTTAATCTACAAAGATGGATCCAGAGTAGGGATGGCAATTCTCTATTTTCCCCATGCTGATGGGTCTGGAAAATTCCATCTGTTTTATTTCCTGTGGCATTGGGAAGTGCAGGGAGTTTTTCCCTTCAAGATCACAGAAATTTCCATATTTCTCTGGAAATGGCACAACTTTCATTGAAAAGTGTTCAGCTTTTCCAGCTTGCATGTACTGTGTACTGTTTTACTGTAGCCAACCTCCTTCCCCTTAGCCCCAAAGTTGCACAGAAGCTATCAGCTTTGAAAAGATGTCCAATTTGTCAAACCAGCTGGAGACTTATGGGGTGGAGGGAAGTTGCCAGCAAGTTGCCACATCTCCTTTGAGACCTACAGCCTCTGGCCAGGAGTACTGTGAAAGAGTGAGGATGGGAGAGTTGAAGAGGGAAGCTGTGTGTGGGATGGGAGAAGGGGCTGATGTTAAGCAGCTGATGACCTTGTTTTGGCTTTCACTGCAACTTCCCTCACTTCAAGCCAAAATATGAAAAGAGGCTTTGAAAAATATGCTTCATCTGTGGGGGGAGAGGAAGAAATCTAGTCAGGATTTCTATGAAAGACTAGGACATGGGAGGGGGAGTTTTGGGAAAAATATAAATTAGATGGTCAGCTGCCAGACATCTGCAACCCCCCCCCCCCATCTTTCACAGAAATCATGACTAGCAGCTTTGAAAAATTGTTTAATCTGTGAAACCAGTCGTGCAGGGGACTGGTAGAGAAAACTGAAAGATCTTTCCAGAGCCTCTAATCAGGGTTTCTCTGAAAGATGGGTGGGTGGGGGAGCTGAAGCTGCAGATGTTTGGCATCTGATGATCTAGTTTCTGGGGTTTTTTTTCCTGCACAACTTCCCTCCCTCCAAGCACTGATCTGACAAGAAGCTGTAAAAAAAGATATTTCAGCTGTCGAAGCAGCTGGGATGGTTAACGAAACTGAAAAGTCTTTTCATAGCCTTTGGTCAGGATTTCTGTGAATGACTGGGGCTTGGAAGGAGGGACCCTCCAAAAAACACACACACACACACACACACACACAAAAACACCACACACACCAAGAACTAGATTGTCACCTGCCAAACATCTGCAACCCCCCCCCTCCCACCCTGCAACTCCCCTCCACATATTCCACCCCCCCCCCCCCCATTTCAAGAAATGTTAGCCAGAGGCTGCATCTCTCAAAGAACAGTCAAATATCCCACAACTTCCATCCGCCCCGCCCAGCTGATTTCACAGCTGTAACATCTTTTCACAGCTTATATTTCCTATGCAGCTTTGGGACTGGAGGAAAAAAATTAAGGGAAAGTTCCAGAAGAACAGTACCCAGTATGTGTCATCAGGAAAATTGAGTATATTTTTTTGGAATGAGAAGAAGAAGAATATCCTGGCAATGTTATGGGAATGTCATGTTTTTTTTTTTCTTCCCACACTAATTCCCAAAATGGATCAGTTATACAAATTTTGATCTCATTCAGGAAATTGACAAATATCTATCCCATACCTAAGCCACAGCCTGCATTTTATTTATGTCATGCAAGAAAAAACACTATGATATTGTGATAGAGGAAGTAGAGGAGATGAGTTGGACTTTGCACAATGACAGTTCATGCTGGGACAAGAATTGCTTGGATAGGGGATGGTGATATGCCACTAAACTGTAAATCACTCTATGTTTTGGTTATCTTCTACAGAACAGTGCTCTTTTCCTAGGTTTATATGGTAGTAACCAATCTCAGGAGGCAGCATGATATAATGGTTTGCTGTAGACTAAACTGGGATTTGAATCCCCACTCAGCCTCATAAAACCATTAAGTGATCATGCACAATCACATTCTTTCTGGCTAAGAGGAGGGCAATAGAAAATTTCTTCTGAATAAATCTTTCTGAGAAAAGCATCTGACAGAGTTGTCAAAATGGAAGACAACAACAAAATAAGTAGATTGTTTCCTGTCTGCCAATCTGTCCACATAGTGCCCACCACACTACCTGTTAGTGCAGTGTTTTACTTTTGAGCATTATGTTTGGTCTTTAACTGTGTTATTACATTCAGCTGCTATGGAACTCAAAATCTTGGGATGTCGTTATGGGTTCAGTACAAGGTACACAATACTAAGGCAGCTGTGAACACTTAGAAGTGGTATCTTAGTTTCCTCCCCACTTTCTCTTTACTTTGTTGTTCTTGTATCTATTTGGACTGTGTGTGAATGTGAGCTATGCACAGATTTAGTCTGTTGCTCCACAATTAAATAGAGCCACCCGATTTATCAGGCCAGCTCTGTTGCCACGGGAGAGGAAGCCAATTTTGGGGCCTCTGCTGCCTGACTGAGCCCCAACATGCCTTACGGGGCCTGGCCGGATAGCCTATTAGCTATTTGGAAGGGCAGGGGTGGTACTTCCGCTCCCTTGGTGCTGAGACTACATCTCCCAGGATCCCTTGGGGAGAGGAGGCACCTCCTGATTAGTTGTGCTGCATTGGGGGACCCAGCCAATTGGTTGGGAGCCAAGGAAGTGGTGCCTCCTCTCCTCCTTGGCTCAGGACTGAATCTTGGCCCTTTTTAAGGGCCATGTGGTGCTGGTGTTCCGCACCATTTTTGCTCAGCTCTGCCCACCCACCCTCCCTCCCTCCCTATGTTTTTATAGCACAGCGGGTGGTAGCATAGGTCTTGGATCGGGTGGGCGTGGTTTCCAGGGCTGCATAGCACTGGATCGGGAGTCCTTCAGGGAACCGGGACCCCTGGGGGCATGCGGTATCACCCATATGCGGGTGACATTGATTCAGCATCTTCCGGTGACTAGGGGCAATAAAGAAACCATCTGTTCTATCAGTTACCTGGTGCAGTAGGGCAGGGGTAGGCAACCTTTTTGAGCCGGGGGCCGGGTTGCTGTCCCTCAGATAACTGGGGGGCCGAAGCCAAAAAATAAATAATTAAATAATTTTTTAAAAAAATAAATATATAAATAAACCAGGACAAATGTAGGACAAAATTTTCAAATAGAAGACACTTTTTTTAAAAAAAATGGAGGACACGTGAAAAAATTTGCTGATTTTTTAAAAAAATGTTAATATAAATACATGTTTCTGAGGCTTCTATAGACAGTTGCCCCCCAAAGGCCCCGGTGGCAATTGGCGGCAGGACCAGGCTGGGGCCGGTCCCAAGGCCTTGCCGGGCCGCATCCGGCCCGCGGGCCGCAGGTTGCCTACCCCTGCAGTAGGGTGTTTAATCAGTTGCCCCTATGTCATCCTGAAGATTAGCCATGACCAAGCAATTTGGTTCATCCATCAACTAGGGGTTGATTAATGACAGATCCAGACCTCATGCTTTGGTGCCAACCCTATTCTTTGCTGTTTTGGGTTAATAAAGTTGTGGCCTTTCCTTCTAAGCTATTGTGTGTTGTATTTATTGATGAGACTCCTCCGAAGCAATAAACATATATCACAGACACAAGAGCCCAGAAAATAGCATGAACTAGCAGGATTAAGCACTTGTTTGACTGTACTTTAAAAAGACATTCATTTTTAATACACAGATGTAAAGATGGCTCACACACACACATACACACACACAAACACACACACACACACCCTCGAACAAACTCTGGAGCTTTTGTTGTTGTTAGCTGCCCTCGAGTTGGTTCTGACTCATGGAAACCCTCTGGATGAGACATATCCAAAAATCCCTATCCTCCATTGCCTTGCCCAGATCCTGCAAGCCCTTGGCCATAACCCCTCACCCCCCCCCTTTTGATTGACTCTATCCATCTGGTTTGTGGTCTTCCTCTCTTTCTTCTACCCTCTACCTTTCCTAGCATTATTGTTTTTTTCTAGTGATCCATGCTTTCTCATTATATGGCCAAAGTAAGATAGTCTTAACTTGATCATCTTTGCCTCCAAGGAGAGCCCTGGTCTGATTTGTTCAAGAACCCATTTGTTTGTTTTCTTGGCTGTCCATGGTATCCTAAATACTTTTCTCCAGCACCACATTTCAAATTAGTTGATTTTCTTTCTGCTTGCTTCCTTCACTGTCCAGCTCTCATATCCGTACATGGGGATGATTGGGAATGATTATGAATAGATAAGAAGGATTCACTTTATATCTTTTGTACACCACTGCATTTAACTGAATTCTATACCACAAGGCAATTTCCCTAAATAGAAAAGAGCCTTTATCAATGAAAACTTAATAAAGCCCAAAAATATATAACCAGTTCCAAAAGATTCAGGTTGAAGAAAAGGCTTCTGCTAGATAAATCTTATCCAGGAAAATATAACAGAGACACAAATTTGCATGACCCATTTGTCACTGCAGAATATCACCTGATAAATCATGTGGTGCCCTTTTTTCAGATATTTTTGATATAATGTTCCTTCCATCAATATTCCCTTTTTATTCACTTCTTGGATATGAAAAATTTCTTTAGTTTAATCCAGTCAAACAAATCATGACTCAGACTAAAACTCTGTGTACACTTAATTTAGATGTACACTCCCTTGAATTTAGCAGAATTTATTTCCCAGGAAATATGTGAAAGTTTCAGGTCCTATGCTAGTGACACCCATATGGGCTTAAATAAATCATAGTTTTCCCTTAGAAGTATTTTCTAGAAAGCTCTAGTGCTGTAGTTCAGAAGGAAATAAGTAGAGATCACTAGTAGAGAAGTACTTCATCAAACAGCTAAGTAAAGATTCCATAAGATTGACACATAACAGGAAGAGTGGTATCAAACTGCTATTGACTGTAGTGTGGATATCAAACATGTGTATGACAGAATGAACCCTGACCTCTTGGCCTGCTTTTTCTCTTTAATATGCAGTCATCATATTCCTTCTTCCCAATGTCTGTTATTCTTTTTAAAATATTGCTGTGCTTTCTAAGGACATGTCCAATTTCATTACCTCCAATGACTAATTTGGACCTATGTTTACTCTAGTTCTGTCTGCTAAATTGTCTTCCAAAGCTTTTCTGGCAGCTCCCATTCTAATTTCAAATTAGCTTACTTAGAAAGAGCAAGTCATTCTGTTAGGTAATCAAAGTGTAACACTGAAAGTCGTTTGCTGAAATTTTTCTAACTCTTTGTTAGTATACATTTAATCCTTATTACTGTTATGTTTAGAATCCAGGAGTAATAACTTACTGGATAGTTAAAAGATGCAGATTTTATTGTCCCACCACCTGTTCTGGCCTTTTCAAACACAAAATAGCATAACTGGAGTATCTATACTTTGTCCAGAACATTCCAACAAGCTTAGATGGACAAAGGAATGGATCTGCTGCAAACTTCACTAATACAAATAATGGCCAGAATCCCAAGAGCTTCTTAAGATGTGTATAGAGATTCAATCCTACTCATAGATCTGGTCCTCCCTCCTCCCATTTGTATTGGAAGCTAGTACTGCAACTTGTCTAAATTCTAGAGTGTGAATTTCAGTTTGGGATGAGTCACTTTTAACATGACTCTCACAAGCTGCACTGAGTATAGAATCCAGTCCACTTTTGAAAACAACAAAAATATGTACCAGTATTTGAGCCCTGCTTTTGTAAAATAACGTATGTGGATGAAAACTATGGGAAAGTATGCAGTTTTCTTCTCCTTCTGTAAGGATCTCAGTCAGTTTTCTTTTCTTTTCTTTTCTTTTCTTTTCTTTTCTTGAAGATAACTGAATACTTTCCCTGAAATTAGTGTGTGCAGATTCTGATATATGACAGATTTTATCCTTGAAATGATGGAGGAGAATGCAAATTTCCATAGACAAGCTATTGTTCACTTTATGCAAATCCATCTTCCTTGCTCCTCTCTATGGAGTCACCATTCTTCCAAGCAGCAATGTTTCCTATGTTTTTTTTTTCTTGACATGATGGATGCCACCAAAACATCCTCCCTTTTATTATTATGAGGAATTGTATTCCACAAATGTCTAGGTATTTGTTACTTGAGAATCAGGCCTGTGTATACACAGGACCACATTAGGTCAGTCTCCAGCAACAAAACTTCTTAACCTGTTACAAAATGGAGAAAAGAATGTAATGCCACTCTTGACTTTCAGTATAATTAGAGCAATACAACAAGGACCAATCATAAAATCCAAACCAGATCTGTTTGTAGGAAGAGCAGCCAGATGGGATGCTCTCGTTCACCCCTGTTTGCTATTGCAGTGGTGATCACTTTAGAAAGGGAGAGAAAAGCATGATGGAAAAAATCAAGGTTAAGGAATAAAAGAAGAGGCCAGGACAAGCTTGACATGGCAATGAGGTTGTGCTACAGAGCTTCACCAAAGAACATGGAGGAGGACAGAAAAAGGGTAGTTTGTTAAACTGTCACTTAGCTTCAAACTGACATTTCCCATGAGGAGATGGATAACACTTAGCAATAATATTTAAAGAAAGTTTAGAGAGACTGGCAGTGATAAGGGTAAATAAATTTCAGTAACCCAAAGCCTTGCCATCTGTTATTCACCTATCCTAACCTCTCTGAGATGTAAACTGATACTCTTAAGGATTTTCCCAACTCTTCCATTACTATTCCCTTATTATTTCAGTTCTACCAAAAGTGAAACTAAATTAGTTCAACATTAGCTTAGCATCCTTAAAAAATGTTCCTGTCTTTAATCGAGTTCTTACAATAAAGACTTAGCTTATTTCTTCAGCCATTGGTGTCTTCACTCCTCAATCAGAATAGTTACTGTACCATACACTCTCCATCGGATTATAGGCCCAAGCTTGTGTAAACTTCACACTCTTTCTCAAAGAGATGGCCATGCATGCAGAAGTGTGAAAATCAGGTTCCATGTCATGAGACTTCAGGATGTGAAAGGTACAGGAATGGGCATTGCATTTTTAAAGAGTTTGAGGTTCAAGACATTTTTTTCTATACTCTGATGGATTTATCCCACTTTTACATCTATCTAAACAGGTTTTCTGGAGTTTTGCAATTAAAAATACACAACCTGCTTAGTTACAAAGCTCTAAATGTAGGACAAAAACAATGTGTATAGTATCTCTTGGTCTCAGAGGATGACAATGGCAACCTCCCTCTGAAGAAACTTGCCAAGAGAATCCCATGATAGTTTCGCCTCAGAATCAACTTGAAGGCACACAACACACACAGAATATACCATGGAAAGTTGTGTGGAAAGTTTATTTGTTTGTTTTTGCTCTGCCATTTAAGAGTCATACTGTTACTTAACAGTCCACATGTTCTTTTTTAAGTTCATAACAGGCAGAATAATTCAGCCAACCCAACTGCCCCAACCATCCATGGTAAATACCTGCTTTTAGACTGCTCCACCATCGTCATTCAGTGACCAGAAAAGGAATGGCTGAAAAATAGGGGAGGAGAAAATAAAGCAGCAACTAGTTGTGTTCCTGTGTCCTGCCAGACAGGCCTCCTACTAGACACCCCAGGGTTCTTATAGAGGTCCGGAAGCATGACTTGTTCCTGCCACCACTTACTACCTGGTGACCCCCTCTATCATAACTGTCTATGGTATCTGGTTATTTTAGAGGCTATTTGAATCCATAAAAAGGCTGGAGGAAAATTAACTAAACCTGTGAATATGGTGAGAATTTCAAAAACTTATTCAAGGAAGCCTTTATCTCTGAGCATGGAGGTAACATTATCAATATTTCAGCAAAATTTCTATGCAAGATTCCAACATTCCAAATGCAGAGATAGCATCTATTGCTGGTTTTTGCTGCCTGGTACATGAGGGCATAAACCATTTTTGCTAATGGATACATCTGCAATGTTATTGAATTTAAGTGGAATAATTCTAAGACTAGTACTGCTAACATTTGAAGCTTGAAGCTGTGTTGTGTTCTAAAAAGGCAAATGTAATGTACACAAAAATAACCACTTAGAACAACAGCAATTACAATTCTGAGCATAGACAAATAAAATTCAGTCTTCATCCTCCACTAACTGTACCAGAACAGCTGTGCTATCTACCCCTAGACATCAACAGCTATTTATTTCTGTAAACCACAATGATTTTCTCCAGAAGTATAAAATAATCAGACACAATAATAGTTCATAGAAATCTTTCAGGACTGTAACCTACTTGAAATCTTCCAATGTATATAGCCACTTTTGATTATTCTTATAGACATGTAACTCTTTACTAAGTTACTTCTCCAAGGTAACAATCAGGAATTTCAACAATTTTCTTCCCACTGGGATAGTCTGAAAACCAAGCAGGGTTTGGAAGGTATTCATAATTCAGGACTTATGGACAACACTTACATGTGGTCATTTTATGTAGAAAACAGAATTTTCTGCACAAGAAATAACATTTTTGTCATGGGAAATAATATTTCAACACAAAAATATTTGCTCCTGAACAAAAAAATGCATACATTTTGTATTTAATAAGTACTGAATTATGAATACATTTTGAATTTTCTACAAATGTTGTGTAGAACAAAATTCCAATTGCAGTATTTTCTGCACAGGAATTAATATTTCTTCATGCAGAAAATGAAGTTTCCTATGCTAAACAACTACAAGTAAATATTGTACAGAATAAGTCACAAACTGCAAAAATTCACATCGGTCCAAGATTCTTCACATCAGGGTTTGTCAAACTTCTCTAATTCTCTCTCTGTCACTAAGCATGTCTTTAACATTTTCAAATATTCTTTCCATCTCAAAATTCTTGTCCACTTAATTGTCCAGAAGTTTGGAGAACTGCCCCCCCCCCAATATTCTCCATGTTGTTTTCCTAAAGTCCAGTTTATATGTGGATACAACTTTCTTCACCATCCCAAGTAACCAGTCTAGACATATATCACTTGAACCAGCAATGATTTAATCCTACACTTTTGTCATTTGTGATTGACGTAACCATTGTTTAATCTATGTAGCAATGTGGTGATGATTAACCATCATTTCACGCTTCTCTTTCTCGTGTCTAAAGATATTAGAACTACTTTGAGAGAAAATGGCAATTGGTATGCATGTCAATGAACATTATTACAAGCCACAAAAGAAAATACATTTCACAGTAATAAAATATATTCAAAAAGCAGGTTAGCAAATGTATTACACAGTTCTCCACAATACCATCCAGCCTTTTTTATAAACACTTTTTTAATCCTTAGCCAAAAAAAAAGTTATTTACCATGTGACACATGGGTCACAGTATAACAGCAACTAGCTGAAAGGACTCTCACTTCTTGGGGATATCAAGATCTGTCCCAGGAATCTTTCCCTGGGATATTGATATAAGTAGCTGTATAATTAGAGTCTGAAATATGTTCTGCATATCTTGCACTTCTATTACAGAACTGTAAACTTGTAACATGCCTGTATCTTCCATCCAGAACTTAACTCTGTTAAGTGACCACCTATTTAGCAACCATACCTAAAGCCTATATCTTATATTTCCCCAAGAATCAATGCAAGATAGGCAAAATAGGTCCCGGGAAAGGACTGAGGGAAATCCTACTCAGCCCAAAGCAATGAATTTGTGATCAGGGCCATAACATCATCATCATCAACAACAACAACAACAACAACAACAACAGCAGGAAGATGACAAGAAGAAAGTTGGTTCATGAAGATTCTTGCTCTCTTCTAAACCTATACGTGCCAAGACATTCTTCTCTCCATACTAGCTTCATTTCTTTGCAGTGTAAAACTGGCCCCTCCATGCAACCATACCAATATGGTGTGCTCTTTGGGCCCATGACCTGAGTTACATAGTAGCATGAAGAAAGGAAAGAATTCCTCATTGTGGTCATCTGGCAAAAGAAGGCTGCCAGCTCCAAAGCAGTCTGTTTCCCAAAACCAATCTTCTGGTAGAATGGGCTCTTCAAAGATAATAGTGCCCTAGGAGGGGTGGCTTGTAAAATTGTCTGCCCTATGTTGTAGCACATAGTTTAGTACATAGTTCTTTAAATACACAGCAGGATTACAGCTTACAGGTTTATTGTAATGAGAACTGAGTAGAACTGAAGATATAGGACAGCAATTCAATCTATTTCCCTTTCTCTCTCTCATACAAATGGCTGTATAACACCTGTCATGTTTCCTATTATTTTAAAAAACAATAACAAAAACTATACAATAGAAAGGATTGGATATACGTATGTTGTATTCTTCTATTAGGCCACAGCACAAATTTAGTCATTTATCTGTTTACATAGTAAAACAGGTGTTAATTCTTATGGATGCAATTTCCTTTTAACAGGTCTTATTAAAATGCCATAGAAAAATTATAAGAAAAGAAATATATCTACTGCTGTTAAATAGCAACAGCTGCATATGTACTAACTGGAGACCTGTTAACTATATTGTATATTGATCCCTGTATATAAATATGTAACAGAAAAATAAAATAAAATACTTGCCTTCTGTTCAGTCTTGGTGGAAGGATTATCTAGGTTGTTGGTTTTAGGATATTTGTTGAAAAACTGACATTTTCCATGCTCATTCAAATTCTTTTTTGCAATGTTTAGTAAAAAGCCAGTATATGTTCAGTTCATCCAACATTCATGGGGGAAAGCTGCTAGAGAAATTCAGTTTCTGCTTTTGTTGTCTTTTTCCTGAACAGCTATTTAATTTTGGTCAACATTGTTTGTAGGCTGTTCAATAATATCAACACTTCATTTTCATTGGATGTTTTGCAGTCCCAATCTAATTAGTCCCTCATGTTTACCTCTGAAATAAAGGTGCAGTCCAGACTGGTGCTTTGTGCTGGCCTGGCCACTTACTAGAGTTGTACTAGTATGTAGTGGTGGCATAATCATGGTGGCCTCCTGTCCACACAGGGGCCACCATGATGATGTCATGCATCCAAACAGCACGGCACGTGCGTGATGTCTCCACACTGCCCCAGGCTACTTATGGTGGCCTGGCTGCAGTGCAGGAAGGAACTCCAAAATAGAAGTCCTTTTGGGTGCGCACATCATTCCCACAGCAACCAAATGACTGCAGGAATGATGCCAGGGAGAAAGGGGCTGGGTGGCCCCTTTCTCCCATGGCTTTGGCTCCCCGGATGTCCAGGGGCATGAAGCCCCAAGGACACTCCTTTTCCGTGCCATGGAGAAGAGACATTTTGCCACTTCTCCATGGTCCAGAAAAACTCTGGATTGGGGCCTCAGGGCTGCTGGTGAGGCTGCCCTAGCCCAACCCAGAGCTAAAAGGGGTGCCACGGGCCCACCCCTTTGGGGCAATCTGTACCGCGCCTAAAATAACCATATAGAGAACTGCATATAGTGTTATCTGTCTACTATACATTTCATTTGGCATTAGTTCTCCAGTATCTAGACCAAAGGTTTTTTCTTGCCTAACCATATGACTTTTTGTTATTGAAACAACCAAGGGGCTGGATAGACTGGCAAAAAGAGATGGCGTCCCAGTGGTTGGGGGTGTGGTGTACGCATGACACATGCTCCCAAGCCACTGGGAGGCCACCATGAAGCTGCCCAAGTAACTACAGGGTGGCAGTGTTGCAATGTTGTGATAGCACAGCATTGTGGTATTATGGTAGGTGTTTAGATGCCGCACACCTCCAAAACACAGGAAAACTGTTGCTGCAGTGGCATAGGGCCTATTTCCTGGAACAAAAAGGAGTGGCATTTTGTCGCTTGTTTTTGTGCCAGTAAAATGCCAGGTTGGGGCCACAACACATGGTTGCCTCGGCCCTGCTCAAAGGGGCGGTGGCAAGCCGCTCCTAGTGACTGTCTGTTTCGCCCCAAAATGTTATAAAGCATGGGATCTACCACTGAGCTGTGGCTCTTTGGAATAGGTAGCCTGTCTTCATAAAAGCTAAGTGGTTTCTTTAAGTTAGTAGAAAGAATGACATATCAGAATAATATTTCGTACTAAAGCTAGTTCTTTAATGGTTTCTGAAGCTGAAATAACATGCCTTAAAGACTCAAGAGGAGATTTGCTTCAGGATCAGTATTACTTCCTCTGTTCAGGCTCTTTATTAAATGAAGCTCAAAATGGTCTGGGCCAAGATATCTTGTTGCTATAAATCTTTCACAATTCCACTTGGCTTCATGTATATTGCAGAACAGTTAAGTGGTCTCAGGATGTGTGGCTGGATGTGACACAGTTCAGAGGATTATCAATATGACTTAACCTTAAGGTTGCTTCCCCCTCAGAGGCTCTTCCCCACTTTTGGAGAAAAACTGACTTAGCTAGTTTAAAACTTTCTTGTTTTTGAGTTCCTAATTAGTTTACTACTTTGTAGGGCATGGCTAAAATGAAGTCATACATACTTTTTCATAATAAAAAAACTATTAGAATAGTAGCTTCTTAATATATATATATTATATATATATATATATATATATATATATATATATATATATATCTGGAAGGATAATTTTATGGTATAGGATATGGAACCAAGAAGATACTTGGTTACTAATTTAATCTGAAAAATATTGCCCAGTCTACCTATCACAGAAAACACAATATGAGAATCCTGAGTTGATAAAGAAGCTTGATGGATGTTTTACATTATGCAATTACAGTGCTGTGTTTCCACTTTAATATCCATGGTTCCATGCTATGGAATCCTGGGGTTTTCAATTTAGGGAGAGATAGTCAGAATTTTTAGCCAGACAGATCTAGTGTCTCTAAACAGCAAGCTCTAGCTAGAGAATTTTAGTTGAATATTTCTCAAACTTTGGCTATCAAGATGTTTTGAACTTCATGTCTCAGAAACCCCAGGCAGCATGACCAATAATCAGGAGTTATGGCAGTTGAAATCCAAAGTATTTGGAAAGTCAAAGTTTGAGGACTGCTAGTGTAGTGCCTCATCAAATGACCCCCCATTCCATAGTTACCATGGTAGTTAAAATGGAACCACAGTGCTATAAATGTGAAAGGGTCCCTAGTTAAATTAATCTAACCAAGTGCAAAGCTAACTAAGGCTGCAACCCTATAAACAAGGAATGAAGAGTATATAAATCTTCTGATGTTAGATGGCAATCTATTCATCCCTGCCATTGGCTATGTTGCCTAAAATTGACAGGAATGGCAATCTGACAATATTAGAACAAACATACATTCCCCACTAGTGCTACACAACTTATCTGGAAATAGGTCTTGTTGACCTCAGGAGGAGTTATGTCTGAATAGAAACACCTATTATTTCACTGCTAAGATCAAAATTATCCAGCTACTTTCTCAGCTGTTCACATTGGCACCAGATCTCATTATCTAGAAAACTTAAGATGGAGGAAACATACCCAGCAACTATCCCTAGTGTAACAATTGTGTGCAGAACCCTCTCCTTGAGGGGGAAATGCCCCCTGATTGTCTTTATTTTTAACTAGTAATGGAAGGAAATTCAACTGGACTCATCAGTCTTGACCAAGGTATTTTTCTCTCTCACGTTCTGAGACTTGTGAGAAAATGTGCACATTGTTTCAAGTATCCAAAAACTTGCAAGGCTTATGGGTAGGGTTGCCAGAGTGAAAATTGGAGAAATCTTCATATGTTTAATGGCTGTGTAGATTGGTAAGATCAATCAAACACAGCCCCCTTTTACAGTACACATTTATATCACTGTACCACTATAGAATTTTAATTGCCATGGCAACATTATATGTAATCCAGGGGGGTTGTAGTTTGATGAAACACTACATTGGTGGGAATTTCAGTAGATCTTGTTTGTTATCAGGTTGTGTGACTAGTAGCACTTGCTGAAATTCCCTCTTTTATACAATCTTTAAAGACAGAGGAGCCTTCTCCAGTTTTCAGTTTGGCAATCCTTGTTTAAGGGGCAATACAAAACACACCTAAAAATGTGCAGGATAAAATGTGAATTATTGAAAAAAAAATAGAAGTGGAAATGCTTAGGACAATGTGGTAATGTTGTGTTAATTAGATAAATTATGCAAAGAAATACATTAATTAAAGGAAATGCACAAACATTATTCTGGAAATTTCAGTACAAAACAAGAAGCCTCCCAATATTATATGAGATCTATATCTATATTTATCTAAGAGACAATGAGAAATGGGAAGAAAATACAAGTAGAATTTAGAAAAACTGAGCAAAATCAAGGAGAGCAAAGTCTTTTAAGCAAATGACATCTTGCTTTATTTCAGTTCATGACTAATTTTACTAAAACTAAAGCATTTATCTACAGATCAGAGCTTATCCCACTGGGCGACCTTGGGTAAGACACTCTTGGCCCCAGAAATCCCTGTGATAGGTTCACCTTGCAGGGTGGTCAGATGTAATAACCGCAAAGGAGGACAAGGAACTACAAAATGTAGGATATTCAAGAAAAATGTGGGACATTACAAAATAAAAGCTAACAACATAAATATAAATGTAAATTCATGATTATTAGTCATGCTCAAACTGGAGAACATTTTGAAATTCCTCCTAGACAGAAGGCTGAAATACAGAACATGAAAAGAATGACATCTGGTTACCCTGCCTTAGGGCTACTATAAGACAAACAACTAGAGGGCACACAATATTTATTATATTTTATTTTATTTTCTTCATTTGTATGCCACTTTTCTCCCAGAAGGGACCCAAGGCAGATCACGGACAAAAAACATGTTAAAAACATCCCAATATTTTTTTTTAAAAAATAAAATCATCTAAAAACATTAGAAATACATAAAAAGATATACAAAAAAATTAAAATACATAACTTTGGAGCGGGACAGGCTGTCCAAAAAGGACGGTCTCCTGGTGCCTAGTTTCTCCACGAACCAAAAAGAACCCGTGAAAAATGGGTTCTTCTTGCAACGCCATTATGATGTCGCAGTGTGCCAATGGCGCACTCGTGATGTCATAATGGCACCGCGATGTGTGGACGCTATGCATCCGGCATGTAACAATGGCAGTGCCCATCTGTACAGGGTGCCGCCATTTTGATGCTCTCATCACGTGCAAGGGCAAGGGGCATCTAAAAGTACCACCCTTCGCACATGACGAGGGTGTCTGGACCAGGCCTAAAATACTCATGCTCCATAAAAGCGACCCTAGTATAACTACTTTGCTTATATAAGAATATCTTAGTTTGCCGTCGAAAGGAAAGCAGTTGGGGGCCAGCCCAGCTTCTCACAAAAGAGAGTTCCAAAGTATGGATGCAGCCACCGAGAACCCTCTCTTTTGTGTCCTCACCAAATGAGCCTGTGAGGGTGATGGGACTAAGAGAAAGACTTCCTCCAAAGAATTTAGTGTTCTGGCAGGTTCATATGGTGAGATATGGCTCTTCAGATAATCTGGACCTAAGCTGAATAGCAACAGACAACAGCAACAACAAAGTCCATAGACAAGATATCTCCAGGAAGAAGGCAACATTAGGAGAGACATACATGTAAACCTGTGTGTTTTTGCATTTCTGGTTTAGTTCATTATTAGTTAACAAAGATATTACAGAGCTGATGATATAAACCTGTACATTCTTGCTATTTCTTATACAGTTTATTGTCAGTCAAGAATATGTTTCCCAAACTATTCAAGCTGCCTTCAGAGACCTGCATGATTTGGGATTGGAAAACCTCAAAAGATATATGCCCATCAAAATATCTTGGTCCAAAGATTGCCAACAGTCAGTGCAACACAACTTTTTTTTTCTTTTAAAGAAAAAAAAAACAATTGTCCCTCCAAATTTTATAAAAGCTCTGTAGAAGCAAAGGGGGAAGGGAACATATGAAAGAGAAAAGTTCTAGTTCATTGTGTTATTTATTCTGCTACTTTTCTTCTTTCACACTTTAAAAACAAATGGAACAGAGCAGTCAGACATTATATCTTCTCTCATTAATCTGCCTAGGTACAAACCATTATGTTACCAAAGAACTGTGAAAATTTATTTCCTCCTCTTTCTGTTTCATGTATGGATCATGTCTGAAAAAGCATTTCCATTTAAGGAATAGAAAGGGAACACAAAAAGTGAGGGAGGGGATCTACTGTACAGACCTAAATAAACCAAAGAATTGTGGTTGATCACTGATTTATCTTGTATTCCATTTGACAGAAAAAGGTGACATACACAATTGTTCCAATAATTCTTTATGTATAATAGGAAATTACCACTTTGATAGCATTTGCAAAACAGGAGTTTTTAACAGATGTCATAGAGATGTTAGGTTACTGTTCTGTTTCCCTCTAGATAATAACCTCAAAGGCGGCTTTATGGTAAAAGATATGATTCTAATATTGTGAGCATGCCCTCTGTAAACATCCATTGAATTTGGATGAAATAAATCACATTTGAAACAAATGGGAATCTTTCCATTGATCTTAATGAGTTTTAAACTAGGCCTTTCATCTGTAATTCCACTCCATCCCCATCCTATTCAGCAGATTCATTTGCATGCACAGTGACATATGGTTAATTTTGAAATAACCTTTCTGCTCTAATCTTGTTTCTAATGGTCAATTTTTCTCACCACCCTTCCACAGAGCACAATTTGCTTGCCAGATGCACAAACCAGATGTGTGTGCTCTTTCCCCCCCTTCCCTGGATGCTTATTGTAGCAGTAGCATTTAGAGATGTGCTTAATTTTCTGCGAGGCTCTGCAACTAGCAGGAGCAGCAGATGTGGAAGAGCCTGAGGGTCACTTTGGTAGTGTTCATACATTTTGTGTGTGTGTGCGTGCATGTGCATGCATCCACATGAGTTTGTACCTTTCTCTCTTTCTCTCTCTGGTTTCTATGATATTTTTTTTAAGAACTAGAGGATTTATATACAGCAGATCAGCTGTGGTGCAACCAGTATCCTGTTGGACTGAGACATGGATTAATTTCATTTCTCATCTTTGAAGATCACTGTGTCATATTCAGTATATCACTGTTTGTTAATTTCATCAATTTCATGATGTTAGTGTAGGGTTAGGTAAACTCCATGAAACTAGTGTCAGAGTTTTGAAATTTTATTTTTTTGGATTACATCTTGTATATTCCCTCGATCAGCTAATTGTAATGAATAAATAAATAAATAAATAAATAAATACATTGAAACCTTATCATATTATAAAACTAAGCTGGGATGAAGTGATAAAGAATCAGCTTTTTGCTTACCTCTCAGCAAGCCCTTGAATCATTTCCATTCTGTTCCTGAGGGAGATGGCTGTAAAAACCCACTTCTCTCTCTCACTGCATCTCGCTATATTTTTTGTAATGTGATTCAGCTCTAACTAATAATTTTAATGATAATAAAATTTATTTCTATCCCACCTCTCCAATAAGATCAAGGCGGCTTACAGCAATAAAATCTATGCAATACAATAAAATAAATCCCACTATCCTCTCCCTCCTTAAAACAAATCAGCACAATAATTTCAACATGACAATAACAAATTACATTTAAAATCATTAACGCAACCAGAGATAGGAAATAGGACATCTTGGGGTAGTCACTAGGATGGTCCATATCAGTGGGGCGACTGAGTTAATTATTCAGGGAAGGCTTGTCGGAAAAGATCCATCTTGACAGCCTTTTTAAACCCATCATGGTTGGTAATATGTCAGATCTCCTCCAACAGGCCATTCCATAATTTGGCAGCAGCAGATGAAAATAACAAATTCCAGGAGAACATGATCACTCCCACCTAAGGATCCCACCACATTGGTTAGGATCAAATTTAAAATAGCTTGTCCCCTTGTTGCCTCTTCCACCTTTTGGACAATGAAATTGTCTTCCAGGCAAGTGAGGAATTTGCTAGACCTTTAGATTTTGGCTGAGTTTGACTTCCAGCAAATATCAGGATAGCTGAAGTCACCTATCACTACTACATCTCTCCTTTCTAAGTGTGTGGTTATCTGTTCTAGAAAGGCATCATCCAATTCCTCAGTTTTACTTGGAGGTCGGTAGTAGACTCCCACAATAACCTATCTGTTGTTTCTCTTCCCTTTAAATTTTGTCCAGATGCTTTCCACCTAGCTTCCAGAATATAAGTCCTGGATCTCTTCACAGGGGTAAACATCCCTGAGAGATAATGCTATTTCCCCTCCTTTTTTTGTTTGGCCTATTTTTCTTAAAAAGGTTCGACCACTTTATTTCTACATTCCAATCATGAGACTCATCCCACCAGGTTTCAGTGATGCCTATTATATCATATTTGTTTTGTTGTGCTAGGAGCTCAGATTCAGCCTGTTTATTTCCCGTGCTCTGTGCATTAGTATAGAGACATCTAAGACCATGGGTGGTCCCCACTTGCTGCCTATGTAAGAATTTTTGCCTCTCATTGTTGGATCCTTGCATTATTTGGCTTGTTCCCACTATAACAGTTTGACTATTATCTTCAGCCCTTGATGAACTCCTGCCTTCCAAAATACTGTCTCCCTTCCCCATATAACTCAGTTTAAATCCCTCCTGATCAAATTTTTGAGACTATTGGCAAAAACATTTATGCCAACTGGGCAGCAAACCATCCCTTGCCAGAAGTCCCCCCTCATGGAACTACATCCCATAATCCAAGAATCCAAATCATTCTTGGCGACACCACCTGTGGAGGCAGTTGTTTACATCTGCTATTTTCCTCTCCCTTCCTAGACCATGCCGTTCAACAAGGAGAAGAGATGTGATGACAACCTATCCACCCATCCCTTTCAGCTTCCTACCCAGAGCCTGATAATCCCTTCTGATATTCTGAAGGCTGTACCTTGCAGTATCATTGGTTCCCACATGAACCAAAAGAAAGGGGTAATTGTCAGTAGGCTTGACAAGTCTTATTAGCCTCTCTACATCATGAATCTTTGCCCCAGGGTGACAACACACCTCCCAAGACATCTTGTAAGGTCCACACACCACTGTTTCTGTATTCATCAGCAAGGATTCCCTCATGACCACTACCCACCTCCTCCGAGGCTTAGCAGCAGCCATTTCCCATTTCTACAGGGATCTCTTGCACTTTCACAGAGGACTGTCCCTGCTGCTCTCCCTCATCATCCCTGATAAGGGATAGCACTTCAAATTGATTGTGTAGCTGCAAGCTCCCAGAACAATTCCTGGTGTTCCTATTTCTCCCTTCCTAGACCATGCAAGTCTATGGTGTTTATCAGACGAGCTCTTAAAGAGGTACTATTCCAGTGTGACTCCTCTAGCTGCCTCCTGTTGCATGCTGGGATTGGCAGTTTTAAGGAGGGGTATTTAGAATTCTCAGGCAGAGAAGTTCAGCTCCTTAAAACTGCCAATCCCAGCATGCAACAGGAAGCTGCTAGAGGAGTCACACTGGAATAGTAGCTCTTTAAGAGCATAGTGTGATAAACATCTATATGACTCGTGTTCGTCCAATAAAAGGAGGAGGAGGAGGAGGAGGAGGAGACCAGAATCCTATTGGTCCATGTGTTGATTTCCCCTGCACTGCAGAAATAATGCAGTTTGACATTGCTTTAACTGCCATGGCTTAATATTATTAAACCCTGGGATGTGTATCTCCTTGTGGTACGAGAGCTCTCTGACAAAGCAAGCTAAATATTTCATAAAACTCTAAATCCCAGAACTCTATAGCAATGAGCCATTGCAGTTAAAGTGTTTCCAAATTGCTTTATTTCTGCAGTGCAGCTCAGACTTTGGTTTAATTGTGTAACATTAGCACTCAACATAAGCAGTGAAAAGCAGGATTAATGCATAACTCTGTATGCAGAACACTATACAGTCCCAATGTAGGACCTCAGCTAAGTGAGGGGGCAGGCCCTATCTTCTGTGAAAATCATTAATATACCACTGCCACAATTCTGTGCCACCATTGTGTCTGGACAGTGTTGTCCATTGGAGCTGTCTCAAATGGTCAAGGGCCTGTTACACTCCGACCCACAAGAAGAACATAAAGAACATTCAATAGCCTGCTGTGACAAATTTGCATTACACTTTACAGACAAAATAGTTCAGATTCACTCTGACTTGGATGTTGTAGTTGAGACAGATCCAGTGGATGTAATCAGGGGACCTGCTTGCCCTGTATCATTGGATACCATTCAATCTGTGCAGCCTGAGGATAAAGACAGGATCCTTGAAGAAGTGACACACATCACAGGGATCAGTGCCCTTCCTGGCTTTTGGAAAGCAGCCAGAGGGGGTCTGGCCATGTGGGTAAGGGGAATGGTGAATGCATCATAGCAGCAAGGGAGACTTCCTCTGGAATGCCCTTTCATAAGAGGTTAGGCTGTCCCCCTTCTTGTTTTCCTTTCACCAGCAGGCCTTTTGTTTTTTGTTTAAGCAAATGTAGTAGAAGCAGTGGGTTTCCATGACCAAACTGGGATTTGAACCCTGGTTTTCAAAGTTGGAGTCCAATGCTCAAACCACTGCACCATACTGTCTCCCTTAGACTCTTTGATCTCCCAAATATTTTGGACAACATTTCCTATAATGCTTTACAATTGGCCATTCTGGCAGAAGCTGCTGGGGGCTGAAGTCTAAAATATCTGGAAGGCCAAATCTTCCCACCCTGCCATCAATCTTAGGTTTGGTCTACATGTACAGCAAAATGAGGCAATGCATATGCTGCATGTACATTGAACTGTTCTGTAAAAATCCCCTCAAGCAGCTTTCTTCCAGTCTATCAAAAGCCTTATGGTCATCTAGAGGGAGAACTGCTATTGATTTTTTTTATTTCTCTTACTATAAAGGATGATATTCATTAGTCTCCTTATGGGGTCTCAAATTTGCTGATGTGGTTTAAATCTAGACTGATCTGTATTGACCCTATCTCTCTGTATGAACCGGCCTGGGCACTGTGATTCTCAGGAGAGGCTTTTATCTCCATCCCACTCTCATCACAAACATTGTTGTTGGTAACATGAGAGAGGGCCTTTTCTGTGGCTGTCCCTAGACTGTGGAACTCCCTGCCCAGGGAGGCCAGAATGGCCCCTTCCTTGTTCTCCTTCTGCTGGCAGACTAAGACCTACCTGTTCAGACAGGCCATTAAAACAGAAAGTTTTTAAAGCATCAGATGTGGTATTGCTGTATGGTTTTAAAGTATTTTTTTATCATTTTTATCTTTTTAATTGTATTTTATTCTTTTAACATGTGACTTTTTAATATTGTAATAATTTAATTCTATTTTTATGTACTATTTTTGTATGCTTTTAATTGTACTGTTTTTTTTAATGTTGTGAGCCACCCTGAGTCCCAGTTTTGGGAAAAGAGTGGAATAATAATAATAATAATAATAATAATAATAATAATAATAATAGAGAAGTTTTTATTGGGATGTTTTATCAGTTTTTAGAACTTTGTGTATCTTTTAAATAATGTTATATTGTTGTGTGATTAATTAAATTATTTTTAATTCTTCCATGGGTCCCACTTTGGGAGAAAGGTGGCATACATATGAAATAAATAAATAACACTGGAAAACCCAATGAGTAGTTCTGTGAATTATTATTTAAGTCTTAGAACAGCAGCTTTACATTTTCCTCCCACTTTTTCCCATCAGTTTAAGAGGTATCCATCATAATGGGGCTTATATTTGTGCCTGCTACTATAGTATGAATTATTTAATCCAAAGGGATAGCTTGACCTCATAAATAATCATCTGGATTAAACTGGATAGTTTTTTCAGAGAAGTGTCAGAAAGCATTTAATCCAGCATTCCTAGGACATGTTTTCTCAGTAAAGCAATGACAATCCTTGCCATTCTACATGGATTCATGTACAATTCCTTGCATTTAATATATCAGCCCAACAAGTGGTATTATGTTACTAGTGGTGTTTGTGCAATGGAAAACTGACAGATTTTCCCATATGGACCCCCATTCAAGTTCACACTGAAACAATATTTTCATTGATGGATACACATTTTGATTGGACATTAAATGTCTGTTCTCAGCAAAGAACTAGGCTGCTTCTCTGCAATTCTTTGTTTCATTTTTTAAAAGGTACAGTACACTGTATTTACACCATTTGGCTATTGATTATTATGCTGTCTAATCTGGTTTGTGCATCGGATACTAATAAATATTGAAAATTTTGGAAGCTCTAGGGAACATGTGAATTCTCTGTTTTTTAGCAATAAGCTACTGTGTACCTGTCATACAAAAGCTTATGCTAGATATATCTGTTTCCCAGTTAGCCTCAAAGGTGCTACTGAATTCTTTTATGTTTTTTACATAAAGTTGAGTTCTTAAAACATATATCCAGTCATAGATATTATTGGAGTAGATCCATCAAAGCCCTTAGCTGTAATTTATCACTCCCAAACATTTCTGTTGGTGTGTCCTAGATAGGATTACTGTAAGATTTATCCCATGGAGTTAACCTGGTGGGTACAGTTTCATATGTGTATTTGCCACTTGGTGACTGCATCATTGTGAGGACAGTTACAGATGTGAAACACCCATTAACAATCAACCACTACTACCACCAGAAATTGTAATAAAGGTTTTTCATATTTCATGCTATCCTTTCACATTCTCACAATGTGAATAGCCTCTAAGGTCCATATAATGAACTGAACCTGTGCAGATTCCTTATTTCCTAATACAGCTGGCCCTCCTTATCCATGGATTTTTTATAAACAGAGTCAAGCATCCAAGTATAAATTTCAAGTCTCATACTTTGATTTTTCCATTTTATATAGGCGACACCATTTTGCTATGCCATTGTATTTAATGGGACTTGAGCATACATGAATTTTGTTATTCATGAGGGTTCCTGGTACCAAACCCCAGCGGATAACAAAGGTCCACTGTATTTTTAGATTTAAGAAAACAACTTGCCATTCAACAAACAGGAGAATATCTTTTAAAATCTGATTCATATAAAAATATTTTCTAAAACCCATTCAACAATGCTATGATAAAATTTCCGTATACAGTGGACCCTTGTTATACACTGGGGTTTGGTTCCAAGCTCCATTGAGAATAACAAAATCCATGTATGCTCAAGTCCCATTAAATATAATGACATAGCAAAATGGTGTCCCTTATAAAAATGGAAAATCAAGGTTTGATATTTGAAATTTATACTTTTTTTGAACATTTTCTAACTGTGGATGCTTGAATCCGTGTATAAAAATCCATGTATAAGAAGGGCCAACTGTACAGTCTTAAAAACTTAAAATATGTGCTTAAAAGAATATACTATTACTTTAGTGCCTGGCCACACTTCTAGTCACTAATTCCATGTATTTTCAAGATTATGTGGATCTCCAGTACTCCCCCTCTCATTTTATAATTGTATTGTTGCTTGTTCTCAGAAATTAACCAAGTGTCAGGGAAAGTTCCTCAGTACTGTACTTAAGGAATGATCTCTGAACAGGCATTTCACAGGCATAAGAGCATGCTGAAATGTTGAGGTACCCATATCATGAGTGTAAAGGGAGGGGATTTTATTTCAAATTTTAAAGAAGCTGTCCAGCTCCTGGATCTATATTGGGATCGGCTTCACATTCCCTTGAAGTCTGAAATAAAATCTTGCAGATTCAGCACACCACTGTATTGGTGTATTGTATTGGTAGATGGTCTACTATCTTTACTTTCCCACAATGTGGGGAGCTGCATGTTCCATAGCAGTGCAATGTGTTAAAGATGGCTGCTATAAATACATATGTGTGCACAAGAATATAGAACATGGTGGCTTAGACATTTGCTTAACTTCTGAAAACAAGCAACTATGCAATTATGAAATAGGAAAAAAATAGTGATCGGCCTAACTGATGCTTGCCTTTATAGCTTTTCATCATCATGCAAAATAAAATCCGTTCTTCTCCTTTAATATTTTTCTTATAGATTTGATTCCATTATATTGGTAATATTAATACTGCTGTAAGCTTCCTTGAAAATACTCCTGGAGAAGAGAAACATGTTAAAAAATATTGATCATACTAGCTGTGCCTATAGAAGATGTTCTCAGGTTGTGGTCGACGGGTGGCCTATTTGTTCCATTTAGTTGGCCTGCAGAATGGTTTTGGATCAGTTGAGAATAATACCTGTACTAGGACCTACATTTCTATTTTCTGCTGTGCTTGGCAAATTTACACCTTTTAGGACTCCAGCTCAAAGAATCCTCCAGTCAATATCCAATATTCTGATTTTCTGATAACAAGGATCAATGACATTTTGAAAGACCAAACAATATCCTTCTTGAAAAACTCTTTCTTTCTTTCTTTCTTTCTCTCTCTCTCTCTTTCTTTCTTTCTTTCTTTTTTTTGTCTTAGTCTTGCTTACTGTGAAAATATTTGCTGCTCAGTTTCAGAGATCCATTTTATGCCACTTTATTTTTAGCTTTTGAGATCTTCCAGCAATATCCATAGTTGAAGGAGGCTCAGCAGAGTCTTGCCTGACACATGCACAGCCAAACAATCACAGCCCTCAGAATGCTAGGATGCCAGCTAAAAGGAAAATTATATACATAGAGAAGCTTGGCATTCTAATTGTCTGATAGACTGAACTGGTGACCTTGGTTTTCTGGGTGCTGTGCATGTTTGACATTGGAGAAAGGAGGCAGTAGTGCAATATCTGAAAGAGGAAACACTGGGAAGTTGTACCACCAAATTAGCAACAATTCATCACAGTGAAATAACAAGCAAAGCAACTTGCATGCTTGATGTTTGGAGTATATTCTACAAACTATTGGCGGGTTACAGACCGCCTATTTGGGGCGGGCTTTACCCGCCCCTTTTCCCGGTGTATCGGGGCCTCAATTGCCAGAATGGCAGCCGCTGAGGCCCCGATCCGCTGCTTTTCAGGCTGCGGGGAAGCGGCAATTGTTAGTATTTTACATCTCTGCCTAAGCAGATTTTGAATAAAGTTTTTGAAAAGAAAATGGTCAGGCATATACAAAGCTGACCCTCCCCATCTCCAAATTGTGACATGCACAAATGCTACTTTTGACAAAGCCCTGCAAAATTTCTTTCTGTGGGAAAGTAGGAAAAGGAAAGAAATGAAAAGGTTAAGATTTGTCCATCACTTGGTTGTTGTTGTGTGCCTTCAAGTTGTTTCTGTATTATGGTAAACCCAAGGAAAAACTATCATAGGGTTTTTTGTTTTTGTTTTTCTTTTGTTTTTGTTTTTTGGCAATGTTCTTCAGAGGGGATTTGTCATTGCCATTCTCTGAGGCTGAGAGTGTGTGACTTGCCCCAGGTCACCCAATGTGTTTCCACGGCCATGTCAGGATTCAGACCCTGGTCTCCCAGTGCCCTAGTCCAATGCCCAAACAATTACACCACACTAGATCTACACAGAAGCAAGAATTCTTTGCTAGTTCTAGAATACATCAGGAAGTTATTCTCCTATTATCTGGGCAGCATTTACCTATTTATACTCACCACTATGAGTTCTTACTGTGACTATATGGATGGATATAGAATGGCTGCCTAAATGGACCAAGGGAGACCAATGAATTCTAAGAACCTGTCCCTTATGCATATCAAGACACCAGATGTTTTCCCTCAAAGGAGGAAGCAGGAGCTGTTTTTATTTATATGTACATTTTTACAACACTTGAATAAAAATGCATCTATTATTCAGTAAATCATTTCTTCTGAAACCTGCTGTCAGTTTTCCCTGGCTACAGATCAAACTAACCAAATTTGCACTATTGCCTGTTTTCATCTTTCATCATTGGTCAAATCTGCATCAGCTTAGGCTGCTGACACTGATTTCAGTTTTTCAAAGAGGAAATACAGTCCAGTTCATACAGTATTTACTGAAATCCACTGTGAGAAGACAGAAATCCACTGTGAATGCAAATGTTACTAGGAGGTAATATATGATCCAATGAGACCACAGAGCTTCCCAGTGGCAATTCATGGTAGTATGGAAGGCTGTGTTTCTGTACATATATAACTGTTGTGTCGTTACTGCTAGGAAGCAGTGATATAAATATTTGCTTATTCCATTTGGTGTATGCAAGAATGAATAATTTCCAAGATTTCTTCTTGACTCTTCAAGAACACAAGGCTTTCTGGTTAATTTTGGTATACATCAGGACTTCATTGGCAAATATTCATTTACACAAGAACACATATGGTTTTGTCGGGAAGAAAACATACGTTTAGCACATATTTTTATGCATTTTTAGCAAGTATTTTGTGAAAAATACTTTGATTTCTGCACTTTTTTTTTTCACTGAAGAACTGCAGGAAAATTGTACAGGACAACTATAGGAAAGCTAGCTACCCTGTCAATTTTAAATCATGAATATTTAAGTGTATATTTTAAAGAATGTATCATATGAGAGTATTTTAATGGTTTAATAATATTGTATTTTAACTGTTGGTTTTATGTATTTTCATTTTTAATTGTATTTTCTATTTTTATTTGTTGGACCCTGCTTCAAGCCATTAATAGAGTCAGGAAAGAAATATCAATATTGTTGTTGTTGCTATTATTATTACTGTTCAATAGTTATGATAGCGTAAACTGGACCTAGGTTGCCATAACTACTGAGGATTCACGTTAACAGTCTCTAATGACCAGTAGTGACACCCCCCAAACCACCTTTTAAGCCAGGCAGTACTGCAGCGGAAAGATTTTCTAGGTGATGCAGATTGAGGTTCTGGAAAATGATGTCCTTTGCACTTTCCTGGTTGTAGGCTGCATTGCCACAAGCAATTTGCAGCAGAACTCAAAGGGGGTCTCCAGTTGCGTGTTCTTTATACATGACTGAGAGAGTATTGCAATAGTGATTTTCAGAACTCCAAACTGCAGCACCTCAGAAACCCTTTGGTTGGGTACATTTTTGGCAGGTGGATTTTTCAGACCTAACTATGATGAAGCATCCCTATAATGCTAGTTATGTCTGATGATGCAGGATCTCAACCATGATTTTCCTTGATTTAAAGAAAGCTGATTTCTGTAAGCTTAGGGAAATGCTGAATGAGATCCCATAGTCAAAAGTACTCATAGGAAAGGAAGGTCATGATGCATGGGAGTTTCTTAAAGGTGAGATATTTAAGGCACAGTTAAAAACAATTCAGAAGAAGAAAAAATGTGGGAGGTGTCTAAAGAAACCAGAGTATTTGTACAAGAAGTTTGCAGATGAGCTGTGATTTAAAAGAGTCATGTGTAAGAATTGGGGGCAGGGGGACCAAAGGGGAATACTAATGAATAGCCAATATTTAGGTGGAAATCCAGAAAAGCTGAAGTTCAGAATTAGTCCAGGCACACTAGATAGACTAAAAATAATAAAAAAATAAGGGTTTTGGCTATGTTCGGAGCAAAAGGAAGAACATGGAAACAATAAGCCACTGCAAAGAGGAGGAGATGAGATTCTAACAGGGACAGAAAGAAAGCCAAAATGTTTAATACATTCTTTGCCTCAGGAGATTATCAGAAGGGGGAAAATTGGGGATGAAAAGCCATACTCTCAGCAAAGTCACGTGATTGCACTGAAGATTTTCAGACAACGTTGTGCTTATCGAGAACTTAACCCATGAATATCCAGGAATGCTTGAGTAACAAATCATTCCTGCGACTTCCCTGTGAATGGTTTGTTGCTGCAGCATTCCTGGGTCTTCATGGGTTAAATCCTGGATAAGCACAATGTGTCTGAAAATCTTCAGCACAATTGCACAACTTTGCTGGGAGTAGCCTTTTACTCCCGCTCCCCCCATCCCCATTTCATCATCTCCTCAGTCTTCTCTAAAAAGGAAAACAGTATTCTAACTGGTGAAAATAAATTAAATCAGGCAATAAAAGGACTACAGCCCAGAAAAATAAAAAGATACTGAAAGAATACCTAGCTATTTTTAATGAGTTAAAATCTCCAGGGCTGGATGAGCTGCAGCCATAAATACTAAAGGAATTTACAGATGTAATCTCAGAGCCACTGTCAATAATTTTTGAGACTTCTTGCAGGACCAGAGAGGCTTTTCCTTTTTTTCCTGCCTCCTGTGAACCACGCAAGGCCTAATCTAATCAGCACAAGCATGCCTATATACGAGGGTCATTCAATAAATACTTAGCCTACAAAAGAAAAAGAAAAATTTTGGAAAAGTGGCAATTTATTTTTCAACATAGTCTCCTTTTAGCTCGATACACTTGGCCCAGAGATGCTCCAACTTTTTCAACCCATCTGAAAAATACGTTTTCCTGAGGTCTGCAAAATAGGCCTCTGTGGCGGCGATGACCTCCTCATTCGACCCAAATCTTTTCCTGGCGAGTGACTTTTTCAGGTTTGGAAACAAAAAGAAGTCACAGGAGGCCAAATCTGGAGAATAAGGTGGATGGGGCAGCAGTTCGTAGTCCAATTCGACCAATTTGGTCATGGCGACCATGGAGGTGTGAGCCGACGCGTTGTCGTGGTGGAACAGCACTTTTTTCTTTGCCAAACAGGGCCATTTTTTCTTCAATTCGGCATCGAATCGGCCCAATAAGTCGGCATAGTAGATCCCCATGACTGTTTTACCCTTCTCGAGGTAATCGATGAGGATCACACCTTGTGAATCCCAGAAAACGGTGGCCATCACCTTTCCAGCCGATAGAACAGGCACCTGAGCGTGGCTCATCAAAAACCGACGTGCGGCCACGAACAAACTCGTTGAACCAATTCTTGACGGTCGCCATCGAAGGAGAAGAGTCACCGTACACAGCATCCAAGCGCTCTTTGATTTCGCTGCGCATTTTCCCTTCCAAAAACAAGAATCGAATCACCGAACGATACTGCTCTTTTTCCATTTTTGTAAAACCGACCGACATGCTCGCTTCCAAAGGCTATCAAAACAAAACAAATGAAGGGAATTGACTGAAACATTGACAGTAGGTTTCTAAAAGAATGTACTGCACAATGGTAAAACTCTTTTGTAACAGCAGTGCCATCGGGCAGTGAGGCTAAGTACTTGTTGAATGACCCTCGTACCTTATACCTTGCCTCTTGGCTGTTTCAGAGAAGACAGTGACATTGCATAGATACTGGAGCCATTCATTGACATTTCTGAAATATGTACCCATGTGCACACACAATCCAGATAGCATACTGTTCATTTCTACTGATACAGGCTTTTTGAATAAATCACTTGACTTGTGTTACACAATGTTTTCCACACCAAAGAAATCCAGGTCTCCCACATGTTAGACAATCAACTGTCTCACACTATCCTCCATTTCAACATTTTCTATTAGACTAATGACAAGAAGATTTCAGATGAAAACCCTAGAATCTGTGATTTGTACTGGCTGAAGATGTTGATCAGCCTGAAGATGTTGATCTGTTGTTGTTCAGGTCCACACTATCTAAAAGCAATTTCAAGAAACATTCCTGTGCAAAGCGAAAAGGAGTATTTGGTCATTTATTTCCATATTGAAGAGCAATCAACAACATGTATGAATTGTAGGTGCTCTTTCTGAGTGCATTGAAGTTATAAAAGGAACAGTATTTTTTAAAGATTGAAATGGATTGTTAAAATTCCACAGAATAACCTCTCTCTTCATAAATGATCAAACTGGGTAAAATCTGACCTCTTCTTCTTCTGGGGAGGGAGATGATTGTTTTTCAAGAGCAAGTTACTCAGCTCACACCATACAGAAGAAAGAGTTATGAAAAATGAAGTTTAGAACACCTTGTGTTTGTTGTAATGGCATACAGGCATTAATACATGTCCAGCGGTCGTGAACTGTGTTCAGCATAAAACATGAGGCTATATGGAAGTTAATCAAAGGTTTTTCAATAAGCAGATTGATCATAGCAGGAAAACCTCTATAATGCATGCCTGAACATGGGCATTTGACAAAATGCTCTGAAAGAGAGCACAATTGGATGGCCTCAAGAAATAAGAGGGCAGATTTAATTGGCCCGTTTGGGTGGCCGGCTGTGACTTAAGATGGGTAGAGCCACAGGCGTTTTATGGCCTCTCCTGCAATCTCCACCCCTTCATGAACCCCTTTTAGAGTTTCTTCTTGGTTCTATCTTAATGTCCTCAGTGCAGTGAGTTATGTTGGTCACTTGGGGTCAGGTAGGAATTTCCACCTACCTGACCTTTTACATGGGATTTTTGCCTACTCTACACAGTAGCTGAGGGACACTGGCTCAGGTGTTCTCTGTAAATAGGTTTCACACCAGGACGATTGGCAGAGCCTTGAGGAAGGGTGGGGCTTTGATACCCTCCATGATAGAGACCAGAATTTTCAATATAAGCAAGGTCCATTGGACTTAGCTGAGGCATGTGATGGGAGGTGGAGTCAGTATATAAAGACAGTGCACCCCCCATTCTGCCTCTTTTCCATGAAGCAGCCCACCCTCCCACCCTAATGCAGTATGAACTTTGTTGGTCGCTTCAGGGCCGGGTAGGATTTTCTCCCCTTTTCCCGGGGTTTTTTGCCTACCCCATACTGTGTGCCGGGACTGGTGATTGGCTTTGGGTGGCTGTTAAATAGATTTCACTGGCCCATATGGGGTTAAAGAACTGTTTGGTACACACCATTGGCACCCCTTTGTGGTGAAAGGTTAGGCTCTTGATCAGTTTACGTTAAGGGGCGTGGAGTTGTGAGAGAACCTGCCTTTGGGGTAGACATGGGGGTTTTGCTCAACCTTACAAATTTGTGGGGGTTTGGGGGAGAGTGCCTTATGCTTACCTTCCTAGGACTGGACTGAGGATGCAATCCAAATTATCGGATTTACCTCGGGCTTCAGTGTTTGTGCCCAAAGGGAAGGCTGAAGAGGAAGTCTAGGATTGACACCTGGCTTCAGTTGGACCCACACGAGGCTTTTTACTTTAATCAATTTGCTCAGAGTTTGAAGTTAAGGTTGAAGTTCAAGTGCTTAGCTTTAAATAGATTATAGGTCAAATAAATGGCCCTTTATTCATCCAATTTACATGTCTGGTCTCGTTACTTCATGGTTGGGTATCAATTGCCATTGGCAGGTTAGGGAGTGGGTATCAAGATTTGGTGAATACCTTGCTATTCTTTTGGTGAAAGGTCAGGCTCTGAATCCACTTCCACAGGCTTGGGTTGTGGGGAAAATGTCTTCTCTTGAGGATGTCCAGGATGACCATGCTCTCTCCTGTAATGTCCACAGACTTGGGGCAGGGGCTGCTCTTGGTTTGCCTTCTAGTAAATGGGTGGCCAGGGAACAATCATGCTATGGATTGTCCTCAGGCAGGTGTTACACTCAAGGGAAGGCGGTGGTCATATGTTGATACCTGTACTCAGCTGGACCCACATCAGGCCCCTTACCCCATTGTTTAACCCCAGGTTCAGTTCATTAAATAGGGTCTTAGGTCAAATAAAGTTGTTAACCCATTGCTTAACCCAATGCCATGTGTCTGGCTTCATTATTTCATGGTTGGTCATCAAAAGTCAATTATGGAAAACACTTGCCACCTATCCTGTGCTTCAGAGATTTCCTGATTATTTTCCACAACTGCATCATTATACACATTATACACATGCACACTGAACAAAGTGATACATATTATTCTGAATAGCTGAATATATTAATATCTTAACTCCATCCAGGGTTCCATTCATGCCCTTCTTCATCCAATGCATCTCTCCCAATTTTTAAATGACTTTCAGAATGACTTTCATGGGACCCTTGTATACTACACAGTATGATTCCACTTTAACAGTCATGGCTGTATCTTATGAAACCCTGGGGTTTTAATTTGGTGAGGAATTAAAACACTCTTCCAGATAAATTGAAATACAGTTGGCCCTTCTTATACACGGATTTTTTATACACGGATTCAAGCATCCATGGTTTGAAAATGTTTTAAAAAAGTATAAATTTCAAATATCAAACCTTGATTTTCCATTTTTTATAAGGGACACCATTTTCTATGTCATTATATTTAATGAGACTTGAGCATCTACGGATTTTGTTATCCACAGGGGATCTTGGAACCGACTCCCAGCATATAACAAGGGTTCACTGTACATTTAACGGTAACCAGTACTTTAAGTGGGGCTTGGATTGTGCATCAAGCTTTTAAATGCAGCTCAAAACCTTAGCTATTGAGCATTTGTACTTGGAATCATCTTTTCTAAAGCCATAATGTTCAAGGTTATATGCAAGACACTAACACTACTACAAGACTTTCTCCCTTCTATGAATGGTAATACTGCATCCATACATTGCCAATTCAGGAGTTATTGTGCTATATAGATTTTTGTTTACTCGGTTTGTTTAATGGTGCACTCTCTTCACAATGGCAATACATTATTAATAATTGAAACACAAGAGACTTGGAAATAAGCATTCATTACAGAAGAAAACTATCCGCAGAACTGGGAGTTGCATTTTCTTCCCACAGTGGAAAATAAGCTCCTGTCTCTTTCCCTGTTCTCTCTCCTTCTTTTGCAGATTCTTAATTTAAAGCCACTATAGAGTATAATTCTCTTGTCAAACAAATTATAGTGGCCACATATTGCCACTGAGTGCACATTAGAGGACACCCCATTTAGTACTAATCAGATAGGCTTTTCTGTGAACAATGTTTTAATTTCAGGAGTGTTTTCATAACAGCAATTCTTTTCATTTCCCCAGGAAAGACAAACCAATGGGTTGATGATGAAGAGCTTTGGGAGGATTCAGGCAGGTGGATTGCTGAATTTTAAAGGGTAGTTCATGCATGATGCTTCAAACTATCTTGTTTAGAAGTCAAATGATCAGCATCATCTTCTGAACAATCCAGGGTATTTTACTGTCATCAGCTTAAGTGCTCCCCATTTTTGATATCAGCTACAAAAATTAAAACAACTTTGATGATGTAGTTCTTTTTATTCATGATTTTATCACACTATCAAACAACATAATTTTGTGTCATTTGAAAATTTGATAAAGATGCCTTCTATGCCATAATTCAAGTAATTGATAATAATGTTGAATAGCATTGGGCCCAGGACAGCCCTATGGCATCCTTGGGTTCAGTCAGTCAACCAATTATAAATCCATCTAATAGTAGCATTGTCTAGCCCACATTTTATGAGCTCATTTACAAGAATACTATGTGAAAGAGACACCAATCTGAATGTCTCTATCTTTTCTTAAAAAACAAAAACAAACCAAAAAAGAGAGAGAAACAAATGCTTCATTTAAAAAAGAATACCAGGCTTGTCTTATTTGAAATCCAAGTAAAAAGTATACTAAAGAAGTAGTGTTGCCAGGTTTTAAAATAACAATAAAGGACATTCTACATTCATGCTAGGCAGGCTTGACAATCAAGAAGCAGCTATTTACAAGTTTGTGACCCATTTAACTACTAAATGAATGCATTGATTTCTGTTAACTCAGCCATGTTTTTGGTACATTTAACATATTGTCCACATTTATAAATTCCATGATACACATATTTCTGTCATATATATGATTTTGGCACCTTGTTGAGTCTGTATAATAACAAAAGCTTTCCATCAAATAGGATATTTCCTTTGTAATAAATCTGGCACATCTGGTACTCTATATCCACAGCAACGCAGTGACGTATTTAATTTAGCCTCTCATGCTAGGGTTTCAAATTCATACTGGGCTTCTGTAAAATGACTTTGTAAAAAGGAGTTTCTTTGTTGAAGGCTTTGTTGAATGAGGAATTCCTGCCATATTTTCTGTGTAGAAAAAAAAAAAAAGAAAAAAGTCTGTTTCCTGCAGAAAGCAACCATGTGCCAATTTTGTGCAGAATAAGTCCTGAACTGTGAATATTCTTTGAAAATTACACAGTTTGTTTGTTTGTTTACTGTATTTATACCCCACTCTTCACCTACAAAGGCTCTCAGATCAGCTTACAGATAGTTAATTAGACATTTCCCTTTCTCAGGTTTACAATCTAAAAAGACATGACACAAAAGGAGTAGGGAATGGCAGTGGGGAAGTCCATCAGTTCTTCTCTCCCTTCAAGGCCCGCTGATGTCACATGGCAAAAAGGGAAGGCTCTTCTTCTTACTTTAGGCCAGGCCTGATGGAGCTGGCTGGCCTTGCTCTCCTTCTGAGGCTGGATCATATCAGATGGCAGAGAGGGAGGGCTTCTCTTCTTTAGGCCAGGCCTGATGGAGTTGTTGTTGAAGACTTTCTCACATAGTAATCATCTCTGGATTTTCATCCTGCCCCCAGCTAATTTAAAGCCCACTTGGTAACATGTGTGAGGCTCCTACAATAAACATACTTTTTAGATCATGTCAGGTACACACCACTTCCCACATGAAATTCTTCTGTTATCATAGATTATCATCCAAGAGATCATGGACCTTGAGATCTTATTTCAGCCCCCAGTCCACTTTCAGTATTCTTCTTTCCTACTAATGTCTTGACATTTGACAAGAAAAAACGGTCGCCCGACTGGACGGGCAGACCATTTTGCCGCTAGAAGAGGCAGCAAACTACAAGCCTCAGTATGCACTGGGGCTTGCCCCGGTTCCCTATTGGTGCACGGGGCGCAGGGGGAGTCCCTTCTGCCCCGCGATGCTCTGGAAGCCAGGCTCGTTGGTGTGGAGTTCTGGTCCTCCAGGGCAGCTTATTGGTTGGGCTGCCCTGGAGGAGGAGACTCCGCACCATGTGGTCCTGAGGGCGGGGCTTAGGCCTATATTAGGCTGCGCTGCTGGCCCTGGCCCTCAGTCGACGCTTGGCTTCACAAGGAGTGGAGCCAAGCTAGGAAGGGAGGAAGACAGGAGAAGCTTCCCACCACTGTTTTGTGGGATTTTTGTCACAACTTGGGGCAGCAGCATAGGCCAGGATCTGCACAGTGTGGTACCAGGGCTATGGAGCACTGGTTTGGGAGTCAGTAGGTACCCGGGGGCGAATAGGGCAGGCGTATGGCCATTGCGGGGGCCATAACGCAGGAGCACCTCCCGGTGACTAGGGGCTTAGTGAATATGTGAACGCATGGCAATGTTTGGGGTCAAGTGGTGTTCCTTAGCCCCTAGGTCATCCCAAGCGCCTGGTGGGTGCCAGGTTTTGGATAATCAGACAAACGTGGGGTTGTTTGATTTCGCAGATCCTGACCTCATGCTTGGTGCCAACCCTACCAATTGCTTGCTAATAAAGTTGTGGCCTTTCTTCCAACTTAATGTTATGTGGTTATTTGGCAGTAGCATCTGAGGCAAATGCTACCTGTGTCCTCAGTTCCTTTACTTTTCTACAAAAAACTTTATATTTTAAGGATATCCTTGCAAGATTTCATCTGACATCAGCAGGAAAGATTCACGAAGCAGTTTGTTTCATAAGTCCCGGTAACTTCTTTATTACATATTGAATACATGGTTTTTATTTTATTTTCATCCAACTTTATTTATTTTATCATTATCTGTATTTATCATTACCTGTATCTGTATTTTAGCATTACCTGTATTTAACACATTTTTATGGGTAATTCCTTTCTGCAACTTTACCCAAGTAATTTATCCTCTAGAGAATTAAATGTGTGTATTCTTAATCAGCATTCACATCATTTTGCTCTCTCTCTTTCCATGTTGAAGTAAAACCATCTGCTATGAAGGCCACTGCTGTACTACTAGTACCGTTTGGCTATTAATAAGATAAGGTACCATTCAAGATCATATTGGATAACATTTAATCAGGAGCTCTGCTCTTAGACATCAATGCTTTCTGTTGATTCCAGCCATTTATTGTATTTAGCTAATTGAGATTATATCTTGCTACACACTTTGAGTCACATAATTTGCCTGGATCTAAATCAGAGATAATTGTCCTGAGTAATTCCATTATTGTTTTCTAGTGTGAGAGCCCGTAAGTGAACCTACTTGATTAGTATCAAGCAAAAGAACCAGTGGTTTCCAAAAGCATAACTTTTTTGACAACAATTACTGATGTCAAGTTAAAACTTGTAAATGTAAAATTGATTCCTGACCAGTTTTGTTCATGTTGTTCAAAATTGTTGTAATCCTCATGAAACATAAAGAAAATTGTTCAGGAGTCAATTTTACATTTATCTTTACATTTACATTTTACGCAATGTAAAGTTTTAACTTGACATCAGGAATGTGTCCTCAAAATAATTACAACTCAAATGTATTTATTTTGTTCATTTCTTAAAATACACGTATCTCACCCTTTATTGTGAGACTTTTGGGCTGCATGCAGATAAAAAAATGAACAATCTAAGGCCTGTTACAGACTGCCAAAATAAAGCTGCTTCTGGTCTCTTTGGAGGTATGCTATTTAAATGATGCATGGGTCCTAAGAGTCCAGAGGTCACGCCAAAGCCACACTCCATTCCTAAGCACTGGAGTGCAGCTTTGGTGCAGCTTCCAGATTCTTCGGATGCATGCATCATTTAAACAGAGAGACTCGAAGCAGCTTTATTTTGGCAGTTTGTAACAGGCCTAAAACAATTCCATATTACAACAGTAAAATAGCTTAACCAGTATAAAAACATATTAAACATGACAACAACTGCTTAAAGGGCTACAACTGTTAAAACCATGTACTTGAAAACTATATTAATCATAGAATCATAGTGTTGGAAGAGACCGCAAGGGCCATCCAGTCAAACCCCCTGCCATGCAGGAACTGTCAATCAAAGCATCCCCAACAGATGGCCATCCAGCCTCTGCTTAAAGACCTCCAAGGAAGGAGACTCCATTACACTCCGAGGAAGGAGTGTGTTCCACTGTCGAACAGTCCTTACTGCCATGCCACTGCATCATGTGGTTCTGAGCATGTTAGCTATGGGATCCTATTTGCAAAACTTACCTCCCAGTGGCTATTTTGGGATGGCTTCATATTACCTTGACAGCCTTCCAGTAAACGATACTGGCTGTACATGTCACTGGGTATAGCTCTCTTCCTCTCATCATTCTCCCTTATAAGAAAATAACAGTTTTCTCAGGATAGGATTTTATTTGGAGATGATTTGTCTTATGAATATGTTTTGACTGGTGGCCTAACCAAAATGTAGCAGGTAGTGGTGGCAAGGCTATATGTGTGTACTTGTGAGAGAGGAAGAAATAGAAATCGACTGACCTTTGGGCACTTTATATTTAGATCTTTCCCCAAATTCACCTGGGCCCCCAAATTGTCTGAAATATCCCTCTTCTCCATTTTCATGGGAAGCTAATGGATCTGTAAAAGTGTGTGTGGGAGGGAACTGTTTCAGTAATAACAGTCCAGTAGCTAATGCAGAGTTTCAAAGTGTAGTGAGAAGACTCACTTCTTGCATCTAAAATTCCTGACATAAAGCATGAACCCATAAAGAACAGAAGAGAACAGAACAGGTGGCCATCGTAATCACAGCAGCATCTGTGATCTTTCTTAAAAAGAAATTTCTCAGTCTTTGATGGATTTCTTCAAGGCACCCATGATCCTCCCTGCTTAATTTCAGAGATATAGGTCTCCCATCTGCATGCTGGAAAACAAGCAAAATAACATTTGCATTTTAAAGTGTTGTGGCAAAGTGTTGTTCTTGGATATTTATATGCAACATATGCCATCGCCTTCCATGATTACATAATGCATTCATCTGTGTAGATAATAATTATCATCTGAATCCTTGCAGGTGCTGCAAAATGGCATGACCTGTACCACACATTAATTTTGGCAGGCATTTCAGGTTATTAATATGGCTTTCTTTACAATAAATATATCACACTTCCTAAACAAGATGTTCCCCTACCCCAAGTTATTTGCAAGTGCGACTTTGAGTTTACTGTGCAGTTGACTACTTAAAATTTTCTTGTCTATGGGCACAACAACAGTAACAATGCCTTCTGTTTCAGATACATTATTCTTAGTTATTGTTTTTGTTTTAATAGTCAAGGAATCATCATAATGAACCTTTGCTATTGTTGGTAATTTGATGCCAGTTGATAAAAGTCCCAAGTATCTCCAGCCAGCATGACCACAGCACAAGGCTAGAGGAGATCCATCTATATATTTCTGTGTCCCACTTCTCTAGGGAATTATTTCACAAGCAGCACTACAAAGCCAGATGTAAGCACTACTTAATACTCAGTAATTTAAACAACAAAGCAAGAGAAAGATGGAGGGAGAATTCATACAAAACCTATCCTACTTGATAAAAATCTGAGGTCTTCATGCTCCAATGATTCATTCTCTAATCCATAAAGTGATCTGCCATGCTAGTGCCATTCATTTCTTTGGAACGGGATTTGCTCAGGTAATTTGAAGATCAGGCTGCAAAATTATTAATGGAACATTAAGTATAAATGTTGCAAGAAAACTGAAATGATTATGTCCAGTTGCTTCTTGTTGCATTATTATGTAGGTATCAGGGACAAATATCAATAAATAAATCTTTCTAAATATACCTAGGCTACAAAAGGGGCTCAATCAGTCAAACAATTATTACTAGCAATGAGAGAAGGATGGAGCAAATGGGAACAATATGACTTTAAAGTCCCCAATAAACTCACCAGACTAGAGAGGTTTTGTTATTCAGCTTCAAAAGCCTCTGAGAGAACTAGGTGGATGAGGTAGAAGTGGCATGCTAGGAAAATCAAGATTAAATCATCTTTAATTTTAAACCGACAAGTAGCAAAATAATATAAGAGGTGCTATTTTGAGAAAAAGAATCAAACAGCTAGCAGGAATTATCCCTTCACTAAATGAGGAATGGGAATTTAAATTAACAGGGACAGGAAGGAACTTACCCAAAAAGGCTTAGAAACCTTAGGAAAATGTTACTATGTTTAGAATAGTGTCACACTGACAGAGGCAGGAGGAAATACAGCATACTTTAGATTACATTTTTGTAGTGTATTGCATAAGGTTGAGGAATATTTCAAAGGAAGGAACAGGCATGTAACAAAAACCAGATTTTATATTTGTGGGATTTTAGTTCACAACAATGGATGTTAACCTTTATTACTAGTTGAAATGTTTACACAGAAACATGGGAATTTATACACTGTTTAACCAGCTGATTCTTCAGCGAAAACTGTCCAGCATGATTTAAAGAACTCTTTCTTAACCTCCAGTATATTTAATGGGACCAGCCCCCTGGTAAATGTACAAGGGACTGATGCCTTTGCTGATAAATTCATATACATTAAATTAGAAATGGGCTTGTGGGATATGGGGCACCACATTTGATTATCTTGTGTAGCTCAATAGCTTCTGATGTGTTAGCCTAATGGGAATTAGGACCATGCATTCATTTTATACTCAATGAAACATTGTGCCAAATCAACCCCATTTGGCTCCATGCATTATGAAACTAATGTCTAAAATAATGAATGAATGAATGAATAGGATTTGTTTTCATTATACTTTTCCTTTTGTCACTTATAAGGGTTGGAAGGAACTTACATTTTCTATTAGCAGTGCAGGTCTTTCTCAGTAGCTATATCTTGGCAGTTGCAATAATGTCCTGTATGTTGTAAGGTATTTGGAGGGAGGAGAGATGATAGCTCCCATGAAAAAAGGGTGTCTGTCAATGTTTTTGTTTCTTTCTATGGTTGCCATTTTCTCTGCGAAGAAAGAACAGCTGGAGCCATCTGGAAAAAAATGGCACTCATACGGACTTCTGCTGCTGCTGAAGCCACAAGAAGGACAAAAGACCAAAGAAAGAAAGACACACAAGTATCAGAAGTAGAGTTTAGGAAGCAACAACTGAAATGTGGTATAAAATAAAGGCTAACAATGGGTTTTTTAAAATTAAAAAAATTACCAAAATGTACGGTAAAATGAAGCATAATTAAAAGTTCTTACATGCATGCACCTTAAATTGGTAATGCAAATCTTAACTTTTTTTCTGAATAGGAATGGGTTCAACTCTGAGCCTGGAAGCTCAAGTATGAATTTGCATAGTTAAAGCTTGTTTGTCAGCTTCATCCCTTATTTGAAACATCAGATCTGGCCAGGGTGACACATGCCTTAGTTACATCCCAGGAGCATGACTGCTCTACTCTCTCTTTGAAGAGAGTTCAGAAACTTCAGCTTATCCCAAAAACTGCTGACAGATTGCTAACTTGGAACATAAAAGTCCCTTGTTGCAACAGCTTCATTGGCTGTCTGTCCATTTCTGTGCATTATTCAAAGTGATGGTTCTGGCCTATAATGAAATCCACAGGAAAAAAGGGAGAAAATGACAATGGCAAACCCCCACTGAAGAAACTTGGCAAGAAACTCCCCCATGATAGGGTTGCCATAAGTTGGAAACAACTTGAAGGCACACAACAGCAACAACAACAGCTTCTCCAAATGCTCAGTGAATTGCTATTTTTATTTTATTTTATTATTTTAGAAAATGCACAATGGAGTCTATGGGGATCACATTGCTGATGGGAGGGGCAGTAACTTGTTGGTGCAGATGTAGGACAGCTGCCCAGTCAATCTTAATCACATTGATTGGCTGAAGTACAACCCCTATTAAAGGATTTAATGGGCAGGAGTGGGGGAACCCTCACTGTACAATTGGCTAAGTATCAAGCTGTCAGGCCTCATTTCCCTTCTACCTGAGTGTACATACATCTTGTCATGAGTGATGATGTTATCTCGGCAATGATAGAGTTATGATGACATTATGATTGATTCACTATGGGGCTTTCTACATTGCCATTTGGGACGTCCTCCGGACGTCCCATTTTAAAAAAGGGGCGTCTCTTTTAGACGCCCCATGGCCTAGTACGGACTCCGTCCGTACAAGATGGCGGCGCCCCTTCTACATGGGCGCCGCCATCTTTACGTATCGGACACACAGCGTCCAGACGCGTCGCGCCGCTGCTGACGTAGCGAGCGCGCCCCTGGCGCCTCGCTACGTCGCAAACGCGACGCAAAAACGACGCAAAAAGAAGCTCCATTTTGGAGCTTCTTTTTTCGGTCCGCGCGGGAGTCAGGCCGTCTGAAGGCTCCGGCTCCCCCGCGGACCTTCTGGCGGCGGCGGCAGACCGCCGCAAAGCGGCGGTCTGTACCCCGCCTATGACATTATGATTGGTTTATGACCCCTGTAGTATGTAATAATAATAATAATAAATAAATTTTTTATTTTTATACCACCCTTCCATAGATCAGGGCGGTTGACAGCAAAATATCAAACAACATATACATCAGGGTTACAAACAATTACATACAAACAGAATAAAATGTATGTATTAAATTTGTGGCCATCCTGATAACCCCTGCAATGGTGTCCAGTCCCCCTTTATTCCTATGCATGTAAATCTTAATCTTTTCTCTCAATGGGGGTGATTTCAAGTCTGAGCCCTGAAGCTCAGGTAACAGCAGCAGCCAAGAATAAATGTGCATATTGACCTCATGGAATTCCATTTGTGGGTGAATTCTAGGAACGCCAATATACAATTTGATATAGAATTCAATAAATCAGATTTATTTATTTATTTATTAAAAAGATTTTAGAAAAAGCAGAGGATCACCTCACAACCTGTTTATACAGAAAACCTACAGATTACTACACTTATTTAAGATTTGACACTTTAGTTCCAGTGAAAGTGATTTCAGAAAAGAAATCTATGCTCAATCAATCAATCACCAATCAATCAATCAATTGACAGAGAGTAATCACGTGATGTGGTGGTTCAAGATTTACACAAGGCATCTCAAAAATCCACATTCTGAGCTTCTAAAAAGAAAAGCTCAGGGTAATCCAGTTATTTCAAATGCACTCTCACTTTCAGTCATATCACCAACAGTTTGCAGGGTTTCATTTAAAACACACACACACACACACACACACTGGCATATAGTTCAACATATGCCTGGTTGTCAAGAAAAGCCCCAAATTTCATTTAAAATAACCAAAAACATCAGTGATATTTTGGTGAATAATAATTTCGGGGAACAAAAACAATCTAGTCTAATCCTATTAACGCCCTGACTCGACTCTTTTGAATCTTCTCTTTGTTATGCCTTTTTCTGCAGGACAAACTACTTTTATTCCAAGTATCTATAGCAGTGAAGAAAACAGTCATACCTTTTTAGGTTCCAAATTCATTCTTTATTGGCAGAATAACACTGACAATATGAAGTATTCCTATTGGACAAGAAGAACAAGGTGAAGGAGGAGGAGAAAATGCTCAAAAACAACTGAACGGAACAACTTCATTCACCTGCACTGTTGCTGCCTCTATAGCACTTAAGTATATAGCACATCAAGCCTAAAAAACTGGACTATTATTTGTCCAGAAGACACTTCAGAGAAACAAGTCTTAAGCAATGGTTTAGTGGTAAATTTTGAAGTGCAGACTTCATCACAGCAGGTTCTATAGGAACACCTGTCTGGTGCCTCCAGATATGAAGATAGCTGTGCTGATTTCTATATAGAGTGATAAATCATAGAAAAATAGAATTGGAAGCGACCTCAAGGGCCATCAAGTCCAGCCTCCTGTCATGCAGGAATATACAATCAAAGCACAAAGAAGGAGACTCCATCACATTCCAAGGTAGTATATTCCACTTAGGAAGATGGTTCTTTCTAATGTTAAGGTGGAATCTCTTTTCAAGTAGTCCTGTGGAGGTGGAATGTCTTTTCCTGTATCCATTGCTCTGGGTCTTATTCTTTAGAGGTGCAAGAAACAAACTTGCTTCATCTTCAGTATGACATCCTTTCTTAAATTTAAATACTGCTATCATAACACCTCTTAACCTTCTATTCCCCAGGCTAAACATACCCAGCTCCCTAAGTTTCCCGTGACAGGGCTTGGTATCCAGACACTTCACCATTTTGTTCACCCTCCTCTGGACACACCCCAGCTTCTCTTTGAATTGTGGTGCCCAGAACAGGACACAGTACTCCAGGTGAGGCCAGACCAAAGCAGAATGGAGTGGTACAATTATTTCCCTTGATCTAGACACTATACTTCTATTGATGCATTGGCCTCTTTAGCTGCCAGATGACACTGTTGACTCATGTTCAATTTGTTATCTAATAGGACTCCTAGATCTGTGTCACATGCAGTCTTGTTCAGCCAGGTATCTCCCATCCTATATCTGTGCATTTCATTTTTCCACCCTAAGTGCAGTACCTTACATTTCTCTGTACTGAATTTCATTTTGTTAGCTTGTAAACATATGCTGCTCCCATGAATTTCATAGGGTTTTTGTGGACAAAGAATACTCACAAATGTTTTTGCTGGTCCCTTCTTCTGAAATATAGCCTACAGCACTTGGTAGTGATTGGAAGTCTGCCATCCAAGTACTAACCAGGGCTGATCATGTTTAGATCAGATGGTATCTGGTGCCTTTAGGGTACATCCCAGCCTTAGAGGTAGGCAATGACAAACTTATTCTGAATAAGTATCTTTCCAAGAAACCCATATGAAAGAATATGGCATAGAAGTATGCTGCTGAATTTTTCCTAGGCAGGACATTCTGTTCTATCAACAGGGATCTCTCATCATCCTTCTAAGGAAATACCCTTCTTTGGAGGGATGGCTTCCCAAGTGATCCCCTGTCCCCAAAGGCACTCTGATCTCTGGCAGATCCTCTTTCTCTGGGCTCAGTGTCTTCAGCCATGGAGATTAATCCAGCATGGAGTATACAACAATGAGTACAATTAGATGTCTTCAGGTGAATCTAGAAATGATTTTACACATTATTATTTTTACTGCACTTCTATACTTCCTAATAATGCAGGGCTGGGCAACCTGTGGATCTCCAGGAAATGGTTTAATAATGGATTTTGGCTACCCCTCACATATCAACCAACTCTGGCTCTGTTTCTTAGATCCTGCTTTTCAACATCCAATGTCTGCTTCATTTGCTGACTCAGTTTGTGACTAGACATGGTTCAGATTTCTGTACATTGCTTTTGGATCCTCCTTAGATGCTTTTTCTGACTGTGTGAAGGCTTCTCTTGCCTCTGTTGGAATTACTGATATAGGAAAAGACACTTGCGACCTGGAGCCTGAATGCTTTTTCCCCCTCAATAAAATGTTGATTCAAGTACCCTAATCTCTAGTTTCCTGCATTATTCCATTTTCTCATAGGTGGTTAAATATCATACTAAGAGTCCTTTCAAAATATAGATTTATTGTCATATATGTGCAGAGAAAATATGTGGTAACACTGAGAGATAGATTTACAGGAGGAATAAAGTTTTAACATTACAAAAGGCTGTGACTGCATTTTTTGACCAGATCATGATCTACCTTGTTCACAGTGAGCTATCTGATGCATGCCTAGATTTAAAGGATACAGTGACTTATTTGGATCACAGGATCCTTTAAACCTGGGGGTGGGGACCCCTTTGGGGGTTGAATTACAGTTTCACAGGGGTCACCAGGGACCCCCCTCAGAGCACCACTTCCCAAACAAAGGGCTCCCAAGCTAAACTCATTAAAGCAGCAGCCACCTCCAGGCCCCTCAAGTGCTTAGCAAATGCCCGCAACATCCCATTTCCTTCTTCTCTCAGGAACATAGAGCTCTGCAAAAAGGAAGAGAGACAGCACATCCAAAGAGTTCCAGTTTCACTTTGAAGCATTAACCCTCTGCCCATCTATCCCAGAGAAACCTGTCCAGAAAGCCCAAGGCTCAAGGCAAACCTATACTGGGGCTTTCTGGACAGGTTTCTCCAGAGGGGTTGGCCATTGCCATCCTCTGAGGCTGAGAAAGTGTGGCTTCATGCCCAAGGCTCAAGGCAAACTTATCCTGGAGCTTTCTGGAAAGGTTTCTTCAGAGGGACTGGCCATTGCCATCCCCTGAGGCTGTGAGAGTGTGACTTCTTGCCCAAGGCTCAAGGCAAACCTATCCTGGGGCTTTCTGAACAGGTTTCTCCAGAGGAGGTTGGTCACTGCCATCCTCTGAGGCTGTTTTGTGATTATTCACTATGCCTTACTTATGTTCAATTTGTAACAATGAAAATACGATTCATAACAGTAACAAAATTAATGTTATGAAGTAGCAACAAAAATAATTTTATGGTTGGGGGTTACCACAACATGACAAATTGTATTAAAGGGTCACGGCATTAGAAAGGTTGGGAACCACTGCTTTAAATCTAGATATGCATAATCTGTGTAGTATTTTAGATTAAATACTTGTCTTACAAATGGAAAAAAATGAGTTGGATTAAGCTTTCAGGGTGGTGTAAGATCCCCTTTCAGTGTATTTGAGACTGAATCTACAGATCTGAGTGTTACCTAGAATCATGTACAGAAAGAGAACTACACATAACGAGCAGAATATTTTCCCATCTACAAAAGCAAGACAAGAATAAGATAGTAGGTTCTGTCAGTTCAATAATTTCAAATGAATGCAGTCTGCTGTAGCAAACCAGACAGCCTGTGCATCTACAGTACTTGAATTTTGTCTGGTAGCATTCTGGCTTTTATTTGAAGAATGTGATATGAAGTATATTTTGTAAATGTATTTATGTGTGAGCCAGTATGGTGCTGTAGTTTGAGTGAATGGCCAGGATTTGAATCTGGGAGACCAGTAGTCCAATCCCTATTTGACTATGGAAACCCTCTAGGTGACCTTGGACAAATCACTCTCTCAGACTAAGAGGAAGGCAGTGACAAACCTCTGAACTTATCTTGCCAAGAAAGCCCTATAGGGGTGTGTGTGTGTGTGTGTGTGTGTGTGTGTGTGTGTGTGTCAGTCAGGATAGGGACTCTGTCTCCAGTCACTCAATCAGCCAGTCTTGTGTTGAATAAGCAGAATTTTATTGAAGGAACCAGGGTCAGCAATCCACTCCATTCAGCATTTAAGCTTAGACTGCCCAACATCACACCTATAAGCAACCGTAAAGCTCACCCCACCCCCTCAGCCAAAGCCTGTAAACTTCCCATAGTTCAATCCCCCTTAACCCCTAACACTCCAAGTCAGCAAACTAAACTTTCAAGGCCTCAACTGATAACAACCACCTGGAGATACTTAGCTCCTACATGCTCGGTCAGCCAAACAGTTATAGTTATAGTTGAGGCAACCACCCCCAAGTATGTATATGAACATCCAAGCATATAACTTGTAACCACTCCCAGCTATATATATGAGCTTCCAAGCATATACTGTAGCTTGCACATACAGATACACATGATTATCTGGTAGAATCCATGGACCCAATTTATAACATCCATGGATCCTAACAATGACTAGAAAATGGAGGAACCACAATGCATGATAAAATGAAGGCTCTGGTACATGAAGTGAGAAAAACTGAAATTGTTGAGTTGGAGAAGGAAAGGAATGTGCATAAACAAACTAAGAATAAGGACTACCTGGTGGAAGGAGTCCATGACATGAAACTGAGATGTACCAGAACAAGAATAGACTGTGAAAAACAAGTCAATCAACAAGAAAAATGATGCACATGTTAAAAAGTATAAAGGAGTCCTCAAAAACTTAATGGGGGTGCCAGAAAACAGTTGCTTCTGACTCCTTTGTTCTTACTGAGAAATCAGTCTCTGGGAAAAGTTGTATGTGTGAGTACTGAATGAATGTATGTATGAGGTCTCTTCATATGTGATTTGTTAAAATAAATGTTACATGCAAAGTGTTCAACCCAGATCAGGTCTCTCATGTGTCTTATTGAAAGTCCTATAGTCTAATTCTGTATTTATTCACTTCTCTGGATTTAAGGAACAACACCTAGATTTAAAGAATAACACCTAGACACCATGAAAGGATTGCTTCAAGTCAGAGTTGAAGACACATAGCAAAATAATAATAATAATAATAATAATAATAATAATCTCTTCACTGCAGAATGTTACAAAACTATGTGTCTGGGGTATGTTGGATCCCACATATTAAACAATATACTTCTTCCTCCTTTTCCTTTGTCTTTCTTGATATGGGGAAGAAAAATAGATTTGAGGGCAGTGTTCTCAATCTCAGGATCCCCTCAGTCAACCTGTCTTCTAGCCATTTATTGCTTTCCAGGTTCAAAGTTCAGCAGGACAGGATTTCACCATTCCTTCTACATCCATTCATTCTGAGTCTGAGGAATCCTGACCTACACCAAATAACATAAGATTCTAAGAATGATAAGCTAAACAATAGTCCATGGTCTAAAGCCTTAGAGAACAGTGACCAAAGCTCCAAGAGGATAATTCCTACCAAGGCATAAATACATTTAGCACCAAAATGAGATGAGTCTATTTATAAAAGATAAGAGAATAGAAATGAATGTTTATAAACCAAGATGTTCTTTGCAAAATATGATTTAACAAGCAGAAAATAATGAAGATGGAGTGTATTAGCAGGATCTCCAACCACAAAACATATTCTGAATTCAATACTCAAAATAACAAGGCAGATACAGTGGCGCATATACTGTGTTGAGTCAAGAGCATTCTGTGAAGCGAGAAATGTGAGCTAATAAAAGCTTTTTCTCTCTCTTTCTCCAAGCAATCAGGTGGGCTTGATTAACCAATCAGGAAGACAGAGGTTTCAAACCTTCCTGGGATGATACATGTGTAACTTCACACAGCATTTCAGCCATCAGTGTTTTTGCTTAGTAACTCTCTGTCTGACTTTAACTAGGCCAAAGCACTACTTTGAAAGTGTTGATAATAATGAAATAGCTTGGCTGGAAAGTTAATAATAGCAACAGATTTTTTCTCTTCTCCCAACCCTACACTATGTAGAAAAAGAAAGCTGGAGATCTATATTAATATATGCACTGTATCTGCAAAAATCATGTTTAAATCAACTATTTTGGCTAAATGTTTTAGATTATCTGCGTGTTAACATGGGGGGGGATTCTGTATTTCCAGTGACACATCTTACAACGTGTTATGGTTTTTCCAGGTTTGCTTTTGTCTTTAGTGTCATCGATCATTCACTTTCAATGCTTTAATAAAGATTTTGTTATTCTGATGCTTAAAAACGCATCAGATAGTATCCCTCCAGAGCTTCTCTTTATGTGCACATAATTACACAATTTCAGGACTGAAAACAAACAAACAGTGGTCTGCTATTGAAATTCCATATTTTCTAGCTTTTACATGGAAATCAAAAAGAATTTGCATGTGGTGGCATTTCATACACTGGTTATGGCCATTGCACTAATGTTTTGCTGGCCATCTTCTCATAGGCTCATAGGTTGGCTACTGTGATGTTGAACTCAATCGGCCTTTGGTCTGATCCAGCATAACTCTTATATTTCAATAGCCTTACATCCATCAACTCATTATTATTTTTGTTGCATCTCCATGTGAGTTCCATTTGCCAGCAGAGATATGTGACTCAGGTGCGTTATAGATGGGCCTATGAGGCGCCGTCATCGTGCCACGAGTACATGCGAGGGGTGGTGCTTCTGGACGCACCTTGCCCCTCGCGCATAATCCATACATCAAAATGGTGGCGCCCTATACAGATGGACGCCGCCATCTTGACATAGCAGACGCTCTGCGTCCGCATGTCCAAACCCGGAAGAGACATCGCGAGTGCGAGCTTTAGCACTTGCGATGTCTCTTCCAGGTTGCCGGAAGGAGCGCGATTTTCGCGCTCCTTTTTTGCAGAGCGGAGGAATTGTGCGGTTTGGCTGCTGCGGCTCCTCCACACTGCAACTGGCAGTGGCCTGAGACCGCCCCTTTTGGTCGGTCTGTAACGGGCCTCAGATTTGATCTATGTGATAAGCAGGGTTTATTTTTTTAAAACTATATTGAGTTCTTCACAGAACATTTTTTTACTGACCATCATGGACTGTTCTGAATATTTGTTTACAAATATACTGCACATGCACACACACAAACATAAACTCTACAATTTTTTGGGATACAAAATCACAGCTCATTCTCTATAGGGATCTTTGTAAAACTCTGCTTGTAATTGTTTTTAGTGAATGTATCCTTGTTCAAAGTTTCTTGTCTCCACACTGACCAGCCAATCAGTAATTACAATGTTTTTACTCAATTGTTTATTGGATGCATATCTCAAATACACAGAGCCACTTTGAAAAGTTTCTCTCCCACTTTCCAGTCTGACAAGTATATATTAAGTAGGATAACATCACGAAATTACCTAGCCAACTGCATACCTAATTTTATTACATGAAAATCACAAGAAATCTATTTATAGAGTGATGCTAAGAAGCACTGTCAGCACTCTGAATAGGTGAATATTTTTATCCAATTCACTGGCCCATCCCATTAACAATTACTAAATGGTGGTTGACTTTTGCATGTCGTGAAAGTTTTCATTCAAATTACCCTCCCATTTTGGGTTTACTGTAGCTGCATTAAATCAGAGATGTAGGCGGGTTACAGACCGCCAAATAGTACGTATACAATACGTACTAGGGTTAGGAAGGGGCGGTGCTTCTGCACCCCCCTAACCCTAGTACGTATTGAATACGTGCAAGATGGTGGCGCCCTGTTCATACGGGCGCCGCCATCTTTACGTATCGGACGCTGAGCATCCATACATGTCGCAGCCTTTATGACGTAGCGAGTGCGCCCCTGGAGCCTCGCTACGTCACAAACGCGACTCAAAAAGAAGCTCCATTTTGGAGCTTCTTTTTCGGTCTGCGCGGGAGCCACGCCGTCTGAAGGCTCCAGCTCCCCCGCGGACCTACCGGCGGCAGCGGCAGACCGCCGCAAAGTGGCGGTCTGTACCCCGCCGTAGTTCCTCATTTGATGTGGATACAAAATATATTTCTTGGAATGTCGTTTTGAATATTCCCAGTAGATTGTTGGTTCCCATATTATCTGGAAGGAAATAAGATTCTTGAAAATGGAGAGGCCAAGGCCCAGTGCACTTATGCATGGTCATATTTTGGTGACTGAAGAATCAAGCAATTACTTGGAAACAGATTAACACAGGTTGTGTCCACACTGATGAGGAAACGGTTGGAACCTAGCATACCATCAGGCATTCAAGGTCCATGGGGACTATGAGATGTCTGTATAACCAGCACCCACAATGGGACAATATCAGCAGCACTGTCTACACACTCTGCAAGAGACCACTCTTCCTCCTTTGCTCATGGGAGCAATGACCATCCTCTTAAACATCGGTGTGCTATACTGATAGTATTGTGCTAACAAGTGCTTGTGAAAACAATTTGCATGTCTGCAAAAGGAATAGCACCACAGGAACCGCACAAATGTGAAAGGAAAAAATGCTGTTGCAGGAGTTGGCATTGCCATGTGGGAAGAAGTCAGTTGTATGCCCAGCCCAGGGCACCTTCTGTTCACCCAACAATGCTTCTTCTCATCCACTGGCATATAGTTTACATGCTCAGGGGATTCTCTGGAATTTCTGCCCTGATTCAGAGCAAACTAGGACACTTTTTATTCCAGAGAATCACCTTGGAGCACAAATTGGCCCAGTTCTGGCCCTGTGCTTCATCTAAACAGGTCAGTGAAGGAATGGGGGAAGAAATGTTTATTTTCCTCCTTTGGGGTATACTGAAAGATATAACATATAACTTTATATCTACTGGATCACAATCCCATCTTTCAATTTCATCATGTGTGACTGTGTTGATGTATATGAAGCAGGTCAGCACAGGTCAAATATCAGAAGAACCAGAAGAACATGCAATAAAATTGTCTTCCTGTCTAGAAAAAAAATCCTGTTTTTCTGAGCATCAATATTTATGCAAAATGGTAATGTACATCACTTAGCTCCTCTCATTAGTTAGCCATGATAATATCTTTAGTGCATGCACACTTCCCCTTTATTCCCATTTTAAAACTAACAGACACTTCAAGAATTTCTCAATCCAGCTTTCAAATTTATTTTATTTAATTAAAGCAACCACCTTCCAAATAAAACTAGGGATTTTGAAAGTGTAAGAGGCAAGTCAAAATTATGTAACTACAGTATCCCCTGGTGGTTCCTTGGTGTTACTTCAGGATTTAAACTGTCCATAGCTATTATGCAAATTCATTGTGGCAACAGCCTACAATATCCACACTGTGACATCAAATAGATCACTTGGCAGCCACAATGGTGAAGGGTGTGGAAACCATGCCCTATGAGGAGCAACTTAGGGAGCTGGATATGTTTAGCCTGGGGAAGAGATGATTAAGTGGTGATATGATAGCCCTGTTTAAGTATTTGAAGGGATGTCATATTGACCCAGAACAATGGATGCAAGCTATGGGAAAAGATTCCACCTAAACATTAAAAAGAACTTCCTGATAGTCAGAGCTGTTTGACAGTTGAACACACCCCCTCAGCGTGTGGTGGAGTCTCCTTCCTTAGAGGTCTTCAAACAGAGGCTGGATGGCCATCTGTCATGGATGGTTTGGTTGTACGTTCCTGCATGGCAGGGGGTTGGACTGGATGGCCCTTGTGGTCTTTTCCAACTCTATGATTTTATGATTCTTTGGTGGCTCCATGTACTAAGTATTCAAAAGTAGTTGAAGTGACAGATACTACATTAAGACAGTGGAATACAGTAAGAGCTTTTTAATTGGTTGAAATAGAGAACCTGATTTTCTGATCTCCATCACAGAAACCTATGTTCCATGAAAAGCTGGGGATCAAGTACAGTACATCCAGCTTTATGAACATCCCTTTCTTCTAGAACCACAGTTATTTATCCCGACTCAACCTTCAAACTAAAATAACTAATCAGGATGCATCCAACAATCCACCAGTATGAAATAATGCATATTTGTTGCACATTGTGTCTCTTCATCTTCTGCTCTCATCACACTTGTACTCTTCCCTTCAGTGTCTATCTCCTCTGTTTTCCCTGTTACTCTAATTGGTTTGACAGTGAAGGAGAGAGTCTGGCCTGTTCAACTGTTATGTGGTGTCATGGTGGAACTGAGGAATCTGCAGAGCCAATCAATGGAATGCCATGAGAGACTAGTGAGGCCTAGGAGTTTAATTACTATGTCAGTGACCAAAGTTGAAACTATGTCCCCTACAGCATTTACACTGGGGCCAGTTGTAAGCAAGGGTGATCAGCAGTCATGCAGCAGGTATGGGCAAAAACTATGGGAGGTCATTAATTCTAGGACTTCCTGTTCTAGTAGCCTCAGTGGCCATGGCAATCATCTTTATTTTCTAAAAAAAATCAATACATTGGGAGCTCTGTTTCTGATAAATTGTGAATGAATGAATGAATGAATGAATGAATATGATCATACCCAGATGCCCATATCCAAGCAGGGCTGGGGTGATACCCCAATTGATAGACCAATTCTAGCAGCTAGTTGTTTATAACAACTGACAACATCAGATATGGATAAATATTCTTATTCATATCCAATGAGGAACTCATGCTCAGCCAGATTATTGTCACAGTGCAGTTACACATGCATACCCATATTCATGACATATTTGGTTGGATTGGGTTATATAGTTTAGTATTTAAGGCTTTCATTAAGAAACATATAGGCGGGTTACAAACCGCCAAAAAATACGTATTGAATACGTATTAGGGTTAGGAAGGGGCGGTGCTTCCGCACCCCCCTAACCCTAATACGTAGTCAATACGTACAAGATGGCAGCGCCCTTTCTACATGGGCGCCACCATCTTTGCGTATCGGACGCACAGCGTCCAGACGCGTCGCGCCGCTGCTGACGTAGCGAGCGCGCCCCTGGCGCCTCGCTACGTCGCAAACGCGACGCAAAAAGAAGCTCCATTTTGGAGCTTCTTTTTTCGGTCCGCGCGGGAGTCGGGCCGTCTGAAGGCTCCGGCTCCCCCGCGGACCTTCTGGCGGCGGCGCCAGACCGCTGCAAAGCGGCGGTCTGTACCCCGCCATAGAAGGCATTTGATGCCTATCTTGAAGGGTAAGCATCTTTGGGGCAGAACAGACTGGCACGAAGGGATGACTTTAAACCACCCCTGAGAAAGCCTGATTGGGGCCACTGCAACGGCACACTGTGGCTCCTATCCGTTTTTTGCATGCCTAAAAAGAAGCGGCAAAGAGCCATTCTTTTTTGTGCCAGCAAAAAGCTGGCTTTTTTGTGCCTTGGAGGCTTTAAGGAACTCCGGCAGTGTGCTGAGTCTAAACACCATGCCGCCAGAGCCCCTGCATACACCACCACTCCAAGCCAGCTGGAAGCTGGCTTTACATGCTGATCTGTATCAGCCCTTTGTTTTGTAGCATAGTGATTCGTTCTAAGAATGTAAAACTCTTTCGGCCTCTGAGGGAGAGAGTAGGCTGGCCCAGTTCCATCAGGGGCTAGCCTGAAGAAGAAGAGCCCTCCCTCCGGTCCATCTGCCTTGGTCCAGGCCTCAGAGGGAGAGAAGAATGCTGGACCTGATTCCTTCCCCCCCCTCACCATTCCCTTCTCCTTTTGTGTCGTGTCTTTTAGATTGTAAGCCTGTGGGCAGGGAACTGTCTGTTATCCCCTCTATTGTAAACCACTCAGATTCCCAGTGATTGGGCGGTATATAAATAAAACCTATTATTATTATTATTAGTCAGCAATAATGTTAAAAATCTTAAATGTACATATTTGTAATGCAGACTCTGGAGTCAGAGGGATTCAATTCACAGGATCGTCAAGGAGGAAATGATGTGTATAAGCTATTCACACCCATTTTCATCTGCCTGAATCAGCCCACGGAGTAGTTTTCACTTTGCTTGGTAGCATTATTCATAGCGATAACAGTTGCAACAAATTTTGGCTCTAGCGTATGAATTGCATGAACAATGCAAACACTTGTGTTTATTCAAGCAGTTCTATTTTTGAAGTGTATGCCTCAGAGCCCATTTTCTCTGCAGTCTTTTATTTCCTCCAAATGAGTAATGCCAAAACCCTGTTTCCATTCAGGTTTTCTCTTCTTTACTGAGAACCAGCTTCAGTGTAGCAGAGCAAGATTTTTCTACATTCCAGGATATTTAACACTTGAGCAGTTTCTGTTTGTGGTTTTGTTTACTCTGGATTCCTTGAGTGTATTTTGGAATTAAACAATTTTCTCCCCCTATACATCTGGGCTGAGTACTTTCCCCCTCTGAACAGGAAGACAATCAGATGTTAGGCCTGCAAATGGATACATAGCCTCTAGTGGTCTCCCCTTATTAAAGTACTGCACAGCTTGGGAGGCCACCTGTGGTGAGGAATTGAAAATTCCACAAGGCAATCTGGTGGAGACATACTGATATATGAATCACCTTCCATCCAACTTAATTCTTTGCCTTTAGGGAAAGAAATATGAAGTTGAAGATATTTTTAACACAGCCAAGATGGTGCTATCAGAACCTCCCTTTCATGTGCAATAAGACACAGACTGCAACTAAAGAAGGACCCATTAATAATCTATCTTCCCCTCCCCCCCATTCCTTTTTTAGTTTTAAAAAAGATCCTGCCGCAAATACTTTTTCCAATGGACAATAAATATCACTACCATCATACACACTGTTTGATTGTAGTCAGTTATAAATCTAGAGTGGGGTCACATGTAGGGTCAACAAAGTGGGTAACCTACATTAAGGGTTTACTGGATACCACTTTTATGTATTCTAGCATCCCTCAGTGTGCCTTAAATTCTATATTGTTGGGGGAAAGTGGGAGATCCACAGTTTTGGAATGAATACTTTTTGTTTATAGGTTCAATTCTGACCAGTCTGACCCAGAAGTGGCTGCAAAATGCCAACAGAAAGCAAGCAAATATGCTAGCCCTGAACACTTTATTTTTTTGTTTTTTTAAAAAAGAAGAACCATGGAACATATAGGTATTGGCTTTCAATAAACCAGTGGGAAAAGTGATTTGTAACCCAGGTTGCACAAGCCTCAGGCAGCTGTCTATTCACTGGATGAGAGTTGACCGGACAAAAGGATTCCTAACATACATAAATGCAAAGAATGTGTGACTCATGTCATTGTATATTGTACCTCTCAGTGACCATCATCTTAGCTCATCTGTGGGGCAGGGATGGGCAGGGGAAAGTCTGAAAGAAAAACAGATGGATCTGTCCTTTAGTAATAAATTATATGCAATTTCTATCACTAAACAAACTAGGTGACTGTGAGCATAGAGGGTTGCCAGAGTAAAACCTGGAGATGCTTCCTATACATTTAATGGTTGTGTAGAAGAGGGAATTTCAATAGGCTTGCTTCTCATGAAATCAGGTAAGACGTAATACCCATTGAAATCCCCTCTTCTACATAAATATTAAGGTAGATGAGCCATTAAAAGTACAGATTTTTCACTCTGTCAACTCTAACATGTATAATTATTTCATCCTTGAAATGGCAAAGGCAGAACTCTTATTTGTATTTTACCGTCAGATATTCCAACAAAGCATGCCTTGCATCTCTTAGTACTTGTTTACAGGGGTAAAGAGGTATTTCTTTTTTTAAAAAAAAAAAAATCCTAGTTTTAGATGCTCTCAGCAGCATCATATTAATTTTTAGGAAGTTCAGCAGATATCCAGAAGACAATGCTTGCATGTCATTTTCACTAAAATATTGGCTGGCACTCCAAAATAAAATGTGCATCTACAGTAGGTGTTCAAATCTTTGCCAATTTGACACCTGCACAGAGCAGCTGACTTCCCCTGGTGTAATTTAATACAATGTCTTTTGTTATTAAAACCAGAATTTTAGATTGCAAGCAGTTCACCGGTAGAGTGGAAAATAGGTCCCAAAGGTTGCTTTCCATCTCTTCTACCTGTAGTTATTTTTAAAGAGGTTTAATATTTAAAAGTCTATTGCTAATTTCACTGCTTCCCTTCCCAAACCCGCTTTGTAGTGCTGTTGCCAAATTATCCCTTCAAGGCAAGTGCTGTAAATAATTCCTCAGTTATGTTCCTAGTCACTTGCCAAGGTCATTATCTAACTTTCCCAGATCCCCTTCATTCTGCCTTTGATTGTACGTGATAACTATGGCACAGTTATGGGATGCATTCACAAGCTGTGACAGTCTTATCAAAAGCTGAAGACAGTCCCAGGGCTCTGCAATGAAGCTGGTGGCTCAGCTGTTCTTCTCTCCTTAATACTTCATTTACCCTACATGTTAGTCAGTCAGCAGAGTGAAATAGGAAGAAATATTAAAGAAGTACACTTCCACCTTGAGTAGAAATAAGGGCCTAAATCGAATGTGGATCCTGCCAGGAAGAGCGAGCAAGCAAAACAACACTTTGTTTATATAGTACTAATGTAAATTTCCCAGTGGCACTCCACATAGCAGCACTGATTAACTCTGTTTCTATTCACACAGAATTGCTACTGAAATATCCATATTGTAGTTTGTCTAAGAATATTTCTCTGAATGTATCTTACATCTTTCACTGCCTTCGATATCTAATGTGGGGGTAGGGGTGGTATCATTGCCATCACAATATCATATAAAGAGACGAACTGTACCAATGATATATATAAAAAGAAAAGAAAGGCGGTTTACAGACCGCCAAATAGTACGTATACAATACGTACTAGGGTTAGGAAGGGGCTGTGCTTCCGCCCCCCCCCCTAACCCTAGTACGTATTGAATACGTACAAGATGGCGGCACCCTGTTCATACGGGCACCGCCATCTTTACGTACTGGACGCACAGCGTCCAGACGTGTCGCGCCGCTTGTGACGTAGCGAGCGCGCCCCTGGCGCCTCGCTACGTCGCAAACGCGACGGTAAAAGAAGCTCCATTTTGGAGCTTCTTTTTTCGGTCCGCGCGGGAGTCGGGCCGTCTGAAGGCTCCGGCTCCCCCGCGGACCTACTGGCGGCGGTCTGTACCCCGCCAAAATATGTATCTATGCACACACCTTTGGGTATGTGTGTGTGTTCTGCCATAGCACCAAGACCATGAAATGTTAACACCTAAAACCTGGTATACTTTGTTAGGAATGTACATCTCAGAGTTATGTGAGGTTTTTTTTTTTAAGTACATTCAAAAGAAGACTTTGGGTAAACCTTGCACATCTATTTCTTTACAGGGCTTGTAAGTAATTTTTGGAATCAGAAATGCATTTCACAATAAAGCTGATTCCCATATCTCCAGTTCACCAATGGTCTCCCATCTAAATTCTGAGGTGACTAAAGGAACTTTTCCTTAGCACATACCAAGTTAGGAAAGCATCAATGAAGCTTATTCCATAATAAAATCATTAAAGTGTTTCAAAATTGCTTGTTGCTTTTGCTGGATAAAACTTAAATTCTGATGTGTGGAATGTGATTTTTGGAAAACAATAACTTCTTTCTGTCCTGAAAGAACTGCTTCATTCATTGTGGGTCTCCAGCCTTTCTTTGAATTGGCAGCATCAAAACAGACTTAGATATAGTGGTGTTTCTGTGTTTCCTTACTATGCATATGCTCCAATAAATAATCCCAGCTTGCCATATTGAGACTGAAGGAAAACTAAAAAGTTCTGGCATAAGAGATGGATGTCTCTCCCATCCCATTACTGATAACGGTTCTTCTTCAACCTCTTTCTGTCCCTTGTTTTCACATTTTCTTGTTGCTTGTATTACAGATCAAATCAAATGGTACAAGTCCTTGCATGCTCCTCACTTCTCACTTGCAACAAAGTATGTAAGAAGGGGAAAATGTTAGTATCTCATCATAATGATAATTCAAATCAACATGTTCCTGTTTGGGGCATGTTTCTGCAGATGTTTAAATGTTTGAACTGTTTTCTCCATCCCCCATCTCAAATGAATGAATCATTAAAGAGGATTCAAGTCAGTGCGAGGACAGTTCTTTGTTTCAGATTTATGTCTCAGAACTCAGAGATAAGATTTCTCCAATGCATTCTGTGTAGGCACTCTTGGGCAAATTTCACAGACCACAGATGCCAAAGGCTGGATAATCAAGGATAGGGAGATTGTCACTCTGAGGATATTCACAGCAGTCTAGGTGAGACCCCATATTACTATCCCATCAACGCACAGCATCATATCTGCTAATTATGAATTTACCATTTATCATTTATTAGTTACATTTGATTTGAATTATTTGTGGCTTTCTTCCTCCCCATTTTATCTGTACACTAATAATGTGAGATGGGGTAGACAGAGGAAAAATGGCTAGTCTAAAGTCAGCAGTGAATTTTAGTGGAACTAGAACCAAGAGTCTGCAAATCCCAGTCTAACCTTAACTATTATCAGAGACCATCTCCCTCTCTTGGTCTTGGTTTTGGTCTCTCTCTCTCTCTCTCTCTCTCTCTCTCTCTCTCTCTCGATGTGTGTGTGTATATAAAAAAATTAAGTAATGAGCCGACAGAACTTGGTAAACTTGGGTGGGGCAGAGACTACAATTCCCAGAATTCAGGGGGATTCTGGGAGTTATAGTCCCAATAATAACTTCTCCAAGGCCTGCAAGCAGCCATAGGCACATCATTCCTCAGATGATAAAGCACAACACAGCACAGAAACAAATGAAATACTTACAAAGCTGTTCCAAGCAGATGTCATGCCCAGCCTGGAAGATGGTTTGGAGGACTCAGAGGATGAGCTAGAGCCTCTGGGATCTGAACCTATAATGGAAGAGCCAGAGCCCCAGGGGCTTGAACCTGTAATGGAGGAGCCAGAGGCTGGCCCTAGTTCTGCTGGAGCAGAGTCTATGGCCCCTCCAGAGGTTCAGCAGTCAAGTTTGCCTGGTGCCGAGGCTGTGGACATGGAGGAGGATCTGGGCAGTGTGCCTACCTTCAATGAGCGTCGAGCAGAAAGAGAGGGCCTTCGAAGATCTCGGAGGCTTTATCAGAAACGTCTTCGTAATCAGGCACAGCTGAAGGCCAGCTCCTTGCCTTCTTAAGCACCTGGAGCATGTGTGGTTCTTTGCCAGTGGATATCTGACTCTTTTAGAGGAAAGACTCTGTCTCTGGCTCCTTGGCTTCTTGTCTTGACTACCCGGAAACTTGACCTTGGACTGCTTTATCTACCTGTCTATCTGTTACCCTGAACCTCGGACCGTCTGACAATTCTTCTGGTAAACCCTTTTTGCAAAGCTACTGCAACTCTCCAGGACTGTGTAGCTTACATTGACTTTGCTGTGCTGGGAGGGGGTTGTTTGTTTGATAACTAGCTGCTTTATCAGCCCTTTGGCTGCTTTCCCGGACAGCAGAAAATCCAGATCAGAAAATCCAGTGCATGAGGTTAGTGCAAGACACAATTTGTGAAATGGTGGGTCAGTGTTTCTTTTCCTTACTGACTTACTGCATTATTAAGTCAGTTATTAAAGGACAGTACAACCCAAACTACAGTTCAATCTATCAAGGAGAGAAAAATAATCTCAGGTCATCTATGTTGGCCAGAATACAAACTACAAATCCCAGGATTGCATAGCACTAAGCCATGCCACTTAAAATGCTATCAAGCTACTTCATTTCTGCAGGGCAGATTAGACCCAAGTCAGTCCATTGGTCCAGCTAGCTCAGCACTGGCTACCTCAGGGGAGACAATCATGTAGCTCTCATCTGTGTACTTTGAAAGCTATCTAGATGACGACTCTCATCATTCCCCATTGCATATGCTTTTTGGACAAGAAGTCAAATAATATTTAGAGGGACATATGGTTCTCAGCCCTGGTTTACACTGACTGTCAACATCTCCCCAGGAATTCAGATCACTGACTTTCACAGAAATATCTGAACTCAGGAACATTTGAATGGAATGCCACCAGTTCTGCCACTAATTCATACCAGCCTCTTTCTCCCTCATTGTGTGTGTGGGTGTGTGTGGGTGTGTGGGTGTGTGCTGAGAGAGAGATGGCATGCATGTCTTTCTACTTCCAAAATTCATCTTCATAATAACTTTTGAAGTAGACCAGGCTGAAATAGAGTGACTGGACCATAAAGTTTCATGCCTCAGTGGGGACTTGAACTTGGATCTTGTTAGTCTCAGTTCAGCACACTAGACAGTAGGCCTCACTGGAACACTCTTGATGAGAGAGCTCTGTATGGACATTATACCACCTTCATAGGTTTTCATCACAGGCAACGATTATAAACCCAGAATGTTTTTTGTTAGATCAATGGGCTTTGTGCCTATGAGTGAGGGAGTCTAATATCACTCTAAAATAAATGTGTGTGCAGGACCAATTTCAAAGGATTAAGTTTAGCAATTCATTTGACTTTTCCAAATTTCATTCACTTTGAGATATATTACTAATACTGTAAAACAAGATGGCAGTAGACCAAATTTCAGATGTGCATATAGGATCAGAAAGTTCAATATAATCTGTTTGTATGAAGTTCATTTTGAAAGTTGAAATGGGGTTGGGGGGTGTCTCATTTATTTACAGCACATAAAGAAACATTTGATAATGACCTGGATCAGAAACCAAATATCACTTGAGGAACAACTCCTTTTAAACACTGAATACATTATTACCTCTTTTGAAGATATGGCCAAGCTCAAATGTATTTAAATGTTGAAAAAAATGTTTGTGTGCACCAAATTATTATGTTATCTAACAAAGGGAGACATGCATTTGGTTCTGGAGCAAATTTACATCGAGGAATGGTTTTCCATGCAGCAGTTTTCAAATGAGGAAACTACATTTTTCACCCAGTTGCATCTCATCAGCTACTATGAATCTGATATGAGAAACGTGTCTGAGAAGTTGCATCAGAAACTGTGAACAAAGTTAAGGTCCTGGTTTTAACCTTGTCACCTTCCAGAGAAGTGACTTCAATCATTGATCACCTATCAATGGACAAAGCCTAATATCATCTTTTCTTGGGGTGCTCAGGATTGTAGGCAGCAAATGTGGGCACTTTTGTATACTGGAAAACAGGGATGGCCAGCAAGGAGAAAGGATTCCACATTTATAGCCACTCATCCTTTAGCCTTCTAAGTTGGATAAGTGTAATCCCACTACTGCCCAAAGAGATTTAACATATCTCAGACAGAGTGCAGAAGGTGTGGCTATAAATTCAATCATAAATTTTCCATCCCTCTGGGAGTGAGAGGCTGTGCAGAGTGCACCTAAGCATCCTGTAGCTGCCTCCAGCTGCTCTGCATTGAGCCATAATAACTGCATGTCTCAGCCTTTCCAGGGCACAAAAAGGAGCCACAAAAAGGGCCAGTGAAGTTCCATTGTTCCCAATGGTGGCATGGCCACACCACCATTAGAAATAATGGAACTTGAGGATTTTGGTATCCGTGGGGCTGGGGCTGGAACAGATCCCACACAGATACTGTAAAATGGCATTTTATGTTCACAAATGTTATTTTTCATGCAGACAGTGCTATTTTCTGCCCCCTCCCCCCATCTCACTGCATTGGGAGAGAATAAGTCCCAAAGTGTAAAGATGCTTTTCCATCTAGGATTCTCCTCATCAGGCTTTCCTGATTTTTAAAGAAACACACACACACACACACACACAGAGAGAGAGAGAGAGAGAGAGAGAGAGAGAGAGAGAGAGAGTGGAATACGCTCCCCATCCTTATAGGTACCATGTCTATTGTGCCACAAGGAGCAGACAGACCTAAAAAAAATAGTCCTTCATTACCACCAGACTTTCCTGTCATCATTTCCCTTCTTTTCCCTCTTGAGTTTGAGAAAAAGGAGGTCAGAAAAGTAGAAAGGAATACCAAGAACTGTCAGGAAAGAGGTGAACTAATTATGAACTCATCTGTGTTCACAGCTTGGGAGTGATCCTGGATCTGTCTTTCCAAATGTCAGCCCAGGTACATGTGACAGTCAGGAGTACTTACTATTAGCTTTGGCTGATATGGCAGTTGCCCCCTTCCTAGATCTGGAGGACCTAAAGATAGTGGTGCATGTGCTAGTAACCTCAAGTTTGGACTTCTGCAATGCACTTTATATTGGGCTACCTTTGTGTCAAGTTTGGAAACTTCAGTTGGTTCAAAATATGGCAGCCAGATTGGTTATAGGAACATCCAGCAGGGAACATATTGCACCCATACCCAAGTCACTCCATTGGCTGCCAATTAGTTTCCAGGCAAAGTACAAAGTGTTGGTTTTGACCTTTAAAGCCCTATGTGGTTTGGGTCCAGGTTATCTACAGAATCGCCTTTTCCTGTACAATCTGCCCCGAACACTGAGGTCCTCTGGGGGGGCAGTTGCTGCTGCTTGCAAGAACCCAACTGGCAGCCATTACCCAGAGGACCTTCTCATCAGCCTCCCCAAGACTGTGGACTGACCAGCCAGAAGAGATCCAACAGCTAAACCATTTGAAGCCCCATCTCTTCTGGCAAGCCTATCCAGGCAGTTTTTAATCATGTATTTTAAACATAAATGTTATTGTTCTACGTAATGTAATATGAATATTGCATAGATTTCTTAATGTTATGCATTTATGTATTTTATGCAGCTTAATATGTGTATTTTATGTAAGGATTGTGTTTTAAATATGTTGTAACCCTCTTCGAACCATGAGGAGAGGCAGGTAAGAAGTATCATCATCATCATCATCATCATCATCATCATCATCATCATCATCATCAT
>NC_056524.1:94387710-94396002 GCF_019175285.1 Sceloporus undulatus
GTCAGAATTGCCAGTCTTTCATTTCCAAGGGGTCTTTTTCCAGTCTCCCCCTAAAAACCAATTCCTTTCACAGTTTGCACATACATAATAAAAAAAGAAAATTGTAAATTTGTACCTTATGGTAACAGCCTCCTTGACACATTTCAAAAAGTACCAAAGAAATGTCAAGAGATGATTAAATCTAAGCAGCAGACAAATTCAGCTGTCTTCAGCTTTTGACTAAATGAAGGACATAATTCACTGAAAGAGTGGGGAAGGTTACACTTATTTACTATCTTGGAAGAATATCCTTTCACATTCAACCCTGTTCCTTTCTGTGGAATTACACTTAAAGGATTTCTTCCCTTGAAGTCAAATTGTAAATTACGGAAACTTTAAAGAAATTGTTCTCCAAGAACTGTTTCATAGTGATTGTCTAGTAGTGTGACAATTACAGCTGATACGTGCAAACTGTACCGGTCTATTGACACACTCAAACCTCTGCAGTGTTAGATTATGGTGTTTCTGTTACCTAGGAACTGAAAGCCAATAATGTTAATCCATCAATGGAATTCTTAAATCCTGCCTGTGACTCAGGAAAATGGCAGTATTGCCTATAACCTTGCACGTTACTGTGCTGGTTAATATTGTTTCCTGACAGCTGGTTGAATAAATAACCATCTGCTGAGAAAGGGATATAACTTTTAGAATTGCTTATGTTCCTTTGTATTTAAGAGGCTGGTCTTGAGAAGAATTTTGAAAAGAAGATGACTTTATTAAGCACCACCATGTTCTTTGCAGATCTTCAGAGGTCGATAGATCACAACATGGGATTGCAGAGAGAAAATGACAGCTGTAAGGCACCTCATCTTCCAAATAGCAGCCTGTCTTAAAAATGACAAGTCCTTGAACTGGCAAAAGTATTTTCTTCCTTAGAGTCATAAAATTTGTATTATGTTTTTGAAACCTGACCCTAATTCATATTACATGAATTAAATACCAGACTTTGAGAGTTTCTAGCTATTTTTCATTTGCCATTTGATCCCATGCAATCACTTGCCAAGTGTAGATGCAAAAAATAAATGAGTAGAATGTAGGCAGGGTTTGTCTATATATTAGGTGTAGCAACCTTCATTGTTTATGTAGGCCAAGTAAAATGGAAATAAATATTCATAAGCCTTTCTATTCAGACCCATTTCCCAGATTTATTGGGTACAAACGTGAAGTGCAGTATTCCTTTTTTTAAAAAAAATCTAATACACAGATTTGATATGTTAGTTTCAAGCTCATTTCAAATGTATTTATATTTTATAATGTATAAAGTCCTAAATGGATGAAAATTTCATCATTTTGAAAGATTATGAATAGCCTGTGTACATGTGTCATGTGGCTGTATCTCATTCCCACAGTGAATATTAACCCATTATGATTCTTAACATCTGAGATATGACATTAATATTGCTAGGAAGGAAGGCCTCATTGCAACAAAGTGATCTGGAATACTTTAAAAGGTTGCTTGCTCCTGTTTCCTTTGCTTGGCCTAATCAGAGTATTGTACTGATATGTATTTTGGCAATAGCAATTTAATATGCCTGAGCAGCCCTTCACAAATCAGATCAAGGGATGGATTATTATATGTTCTGCACTTCCATGTCATGCCCACTACCAAATTCATGTAGGTTATCCAGTTTCATGTTCTATGTTCTACAAATTCCATGTTCTGTACAAAGTTCATACGCTTATGCTGAGACAATCACAGCCTCTGAGCTTAAAATATATCACAGGATAAAAATGTGTGTGTGGAGGGGGAATCAAAGCCTAAATACCCTAAAGACACCAGATCCCTTCTGATCTTGGAAGCAAAGCAAGATCAGCCCTGGATAATACTTGGATCAGAGACTGTCAACAAATACCAGGCTCTCCCACCCCATCTCATTGCATCAAAAAATACAATTAAAAAAACAAGTGGTATAGATTCGAGAAAAAGTTGCCAAACCAAAGTGGGCTAGTTACTTGTCCCCATCAGTTACTTGCATTCTGTCATCTTGGCTTCCTCACCCTTTCCTCCTCATTGGCTGTTTCAGCCCACCTTTTTCATGGGTGCGAAATACCTTGTGAGACAGATAGACAGCAATTAATCTCAGAAGAAAAGCTGAAGGTCACTGGAACCTTGACAGCTGTGGAGTTTTGTCCATTGCATTCCTTGCAGCCCTTCTGTAGTCACCTCTGCTACTAAAGGCTATGTGAATCCAATGTTTTTGTGGCAACACCATACATATATTAACAGCAAAGCACAATACGTTATGGATGCATGGATTTTAGACCATAGGTTTCCCACTAAATAAAAAGAGGAGTACACAGCACTGAATACTTGACTATGAATATTTTGAGAAGAAAAGATAGGCTTGTTTAGAGGAAATACATATAAAGCTTTTTGTTTAACCTCCCCCTCACCCATGGGCAGTTCACTTTTTGGTGAATGCATTTACTGAATATATATTATTTTGTTGACTGGAAAACTTCATTAGAAAATTCAGAGAAGTATGAATTTCAAAGGATAATGGAGTTTTGGTTTTCATGTTTGTTTAAAATTGCAAAAATTTATAATTCTGAATTGAAATATAAATTGATTTCTCCCCACTACTTTTTTCTTTATTTAAATAATAAAATCAGTTAATAAAGCCTGTGTTAGAAAAAATGGAGAAACAACCTGAGAAACCTTTAGTCTTTTCCTTGCTATTTTCAGATAGTTTTACTCATATAGATTCATGGCATCTTAGAACCAGAAGGGAACAGAAGACCATCAAATTGAACACACTTCCTTAAGGCCTCACCAAGATTGACACAAGGTATCCTCATTTTTAGTGCTGGGATATGACTCTAGAGGCCAGGGTTCAAATCCCTGCTCAGCCATGGAAACCTAATGGGTAATGTTGGGCAATCTTGAAAAGAAAATCCCATGACAGAAGACTCCTGGTCAGACCTGAAATCTGACAGAGGCCCTGTGCAGACTGGCCTTAAAGGCTGCATTGGGGGCGGAGTTGAGGCATAGTGTCCATATGACGGACGTCCCAGCTCTGACCCTAGGGCAGCATGACTCTGCATGCAGCATGGCAGGGCATGCGGTGTCACAGCATCCACATGACGCAGCACTGAAGGAGCGTCGTAAAGCTGCAGTATCATGGCTATTGCCACCTTTCCAGGGCACAAAAAAAGATCTGCTTTTTTTTTAAAAAAAATATCAAAATATCTTTATTAAAAAAAAGTTTTGTACAAACAAATAAAAAATTACATACTTACATACAAACAAGTAAATAGGAGACAAATACAGTAAACAGAATCTTAAGATTGTCTCCTTCTGCAATTCTCATATGCATACCTCAATCATATAGTTATTTTTAATAACACTAATCATATTTATCATTGATATTTCATTATATTATATTCCCTCTTTCTCTTGTTAACAGAGAGGAATTATTCTTTTTCTATATACTGCATTTACTATTTTCATTCTACTACTGTTATTGTATTAATGTGCAATTGAAATAGTGTTTCCTATCATTCTTACTTGATATCTTCCCATTCATCATAATACACATGCTCTTTCCCCCCTAAATTCAGTCTTCCAAAAAGGATCTGCTTTTGTGGCTCCTTTTCGCTTCCTGGAAAGGTCAGATTAGGGCCGCAGCATGGGGTTGTCGTTGCCCTGATCTGGCTGTAAAAGGTGTAGCTGGAGGCCGGCCCTTCGGGACTGTCTGCATGGTCCCAAACTCACTGAATACAGCTTTTCTTCTTGAGGATGAGAAAGCTGGTTTATATTATTTAAAAACCTACTTGTATACATTTATTTGCATCACCATAAATATCTAAACATATTTGAAGGTTTGAAATTATTGAACATTTTTTCCATATCTGAAAAGCCAATGAGCAAGTTCTGCAGCAGAAGAGAATGTCCACAGAAGGAACAATAACTGGGATGTTTCATAGCCATATTGTGATGTTCAGATAAAACTAATATAGTCAAGGAAAATATGTTTTTCCCCCAGCATGTATTTCCTGTTTGAAATAATGCTTTCCTGAAGTTTGTCTTACCCATCCATTTGCTGAACCTGCCTGAACTTACTTCTCTAGCAAAACACATTGTTTAGTAAATTCAAATATATATGATGCAATCCTAACCAACTATTAAGATGGTCCCTTGGTTAAGGGTGCCATGGAGATCACCTTTCAAGGAATCTTGCCAACAAATGAAGTGAGGGGGACTGACCCTATGACTCAGAGGCTATACAGACTGTCCCTTTGGGACAGTCTGCAGCTGCTTCTTTTCATCTCGGATCGGGGCCGTGGCAACTGCATACTGCAGCCCTAATCTGGCCTGTAAAACACAGCTCCTTTTTGCACCCTCTAAAAGGTGCCATATCTGACACGGCATGGCCTGATGACCCCTTTTGGTGCTGCATCATGCAGATGCAGCACCAGAGTGGAGTCATCATGGTGCACACCGTGTTAACAGGCAAACACCAAAATGGTGCCATGGGGACAGGGTCACAGCATCAAGCCATGACTCTACCCACAGGCCATGACTCCACTCCACTTTCGGGCAGGTCTGTAGAGGCTCTCAGTTAAGTCCACAGAAACTCCCTCAGGCATAAGGCTTTCTCTGTTGGGTACTCACTTATGGTACCCAGTAGAAGACTCCTACAGAACACTCTGGGTCATAGATACACTAAAACTTCCCAATTTTTCTGGGCCTCATAGTAGACACTTTAGATATTGCTTTCAATGGAGGAAAAATTAGATTAAAGATTAAAATACTAACGATTAAAGTACCACCAGGCAAAAAGTCCTAGTTTTAATCTCTCGACCCCCCCCCCGAACTTCCCATAAGATTATTCTGCCTTTAATAATACTTCCGCTTAGCCCAAGATTTAAATGGCAATTAAGTTATAATAAGTACAGTATTCTTCAAATATGCAATAATCCAAAATCTGGCAAACTTCACATGATAGAAGTGGAATCAATATGTCTACTTTCCAAAAAGGAGGAGTAAATATCCTTGTAGAGATGAAATTCTTATGCAAGCCTTCTCTAATTAATCCTAATATCAGAATTCTTCCCTTATCATCTCCACTTAAAAATGTATAGCACTGGGAATAGTAGAAGAGAATAAAAGGATAAAAGAATCAGAAATTACTTTTGTAATGGTCTTAAAGCCTGGTTACTGTTATTTCTTTATTTAAAATGATTTGTTACAATCCTTGTCTCCTGCCAATCAGACTGACAGGTCCCCTGAAGTCACTGGAACAGATGGAAATACATACACACACACACACACACTCTACACAGAATTAAAACAGCCCTAAATGTTGTTCTTAAGGACATCCAAAGCAGTGTAACAGTGCCCTCCAGATCTGACTTCATTTGTGGAGGAATTTCACAAGCATGCTGAAGGGAAACTCCTGACTATTTGCTCATATAGCCTCTTCAAAGGCCTCAAATACTAGATATCAAATTTTAGGAAGGCTCATGTGGGAGGAGGCCCACTATTAAATATACTGACTCTTAACTCTTTAAGGCTTTTAATGTCAAAACCAGCACCTAGAATTGACTCTGGAAGCAACTGATACAACACATTGACATGTGTGGTTTCTAAAACACACACCAGACAACAGTCTGACTGCTTACACACCCTTTTCAAATACTCCTGAATACTTTTCAAGTAGAACCACACAGACCCCATTACAGTAGTTTAATGAGGACATGATGCAGCAGATCCATTTCTTGATCTAGGCCAGATCAGTCAGAATGTTCTAGATTAGTCATATTCCATATATTTGTTTTAGCCCCTGGGTGATCACATCATATAGTCTTATCCTCAGAGACAACCCCCTTCTTAATAAATCTTCTTGAGAAAACCTCATGGTAGTTTAGCCTTTATCAGAAATGTCTTGAAGACATATAGCAGCAGCAGCAGCGGCGGCGGCAGCGACAACAACATTTGGACAAATATGAATCTAAGAAATGTAATGCAATGATGGACTTACCATCTGAAGAAATTCCTCCTTCACTTAACTACAGGGGGCAATTCCCCCATGTATGTGTCAGTGTCAAGAAGTTGGATATAGAGGTATCATGCATGAGGGAAAGGATACTTTCCATTTAGCTATGGAGTGGTTTTCCACTGGCTCCTCTTGACACCTTCTGGCAATAGTTGCATGATATCTCATACTATTAGCTGAGGGTCCTTTTACCATTATGATTTTCTTGTCTGGAGGGTAGCAGGAGATACAGAAAGGAGAAAGAGTGGGGAGGTCCCATTCCATATGTGGAACACAGTTTTCTGCATAAAAGTCAGCTGTTGATTTTGTGGTCGGTCAGATGCAATCCAATCTCAGAGAAGAACCAAGGGGGCAGGGTTGGTGGTATGATATGAGTCCAATAGGATTCAAGCATACTCAGCAGTATCCTAAACTCTTCCAGTTATCAATCATGAACCCAACAGAGGGAAGCATTTAAATTAGCCTTGTAGTTTCTATAATAAGATTCCTTCAAAGTGGTACAAAAAAAAAAAATGCTTAAAAAAGCCAGAATAAACAGAGGAAAAGTGGCAAACATCACATTTCTCTCCTATTTACCCCGATAGAAGGATGGCAGGTCTTTGAGTATGTTGGAGTGCTCTGATCCTGGAAGACCCCTCCAATTAAATTTTAAGAAAGTCATGTTGTTGTTGTTGTTGTTGTTGTTGTTGTTGTTATTGTTGGTAGTGGCAGTGGTGGTTTTCATTTAATTTACCTCTGATTTCATATGGTGCAGTGGTTTGAGTGTTGGACTACAATTCTTGAGAGCAGCTTTCAAATCCCCACTTGACCATGGAACCCCCACTGAGTTGGGAAATTTACACTCTCTCAGCCTAGAGGATGGCCATATCAAACCCTTTTTAAGAAACTTGCCAAGAAAACCTCATGATAGGTTCACCTTAGGGTCACCACAAGCCAAAAAATTACTTTAAGGCATACAGTAACAACTGATTGACTTGTCAAAGGTCCACCAAACTTACCCCTAGGCCTTTGCATTAGGGTTTACTTCAACTTCACTGGCTATTTGTGATGCCTTCTAAGGTATACTGATTAAGTGCACTGGAGCAAATGAAGAAGCAGTTTATTTTCCACAGTATTTATTGTAACATTGATGTGTCATATTATAAGTCTCCAAATTACTTCCCATATTTCATGATTACAATTTAAACACGGCTGCGTGTTTTTGTTTTTGCTCCATTATAAGATTCACATTCCTTATGACTTCACACATCAAGCATTGATTGTTTTATATTCTAATTGCTACTTAAGTGATTCATGGCCAAAGGGGAATGGTTCATTCTATAGTCTTGACATTTATATACACTTTGAGCCTCCATAGCTGCTAAACATTAAAGTGCTGCTGCAGTCTCTTAAGAAACCTTACTTGAGTATGACAAGAAGAATTTCTTCACATTGAACCCATTGTCATCTGATATTCAGACCAAATCCAGTCTGGTGTATTCTATACAAATATATGTCAATAGTTCTGGATTCTGGACTTCAGTTCAGGTTAAATTCTAAATAATTATTATAAATGAAATATATCCTGATTACACAAAGTGTTACTTTGTTTTTGTTTTTTTACACTGTAAGCATTTATTTTTATCCCCCCTTAGATTTTTCAAAGGCAAAATACAAAAACCTGTGTGGGCAGATTTATCTCATACCCATAATTGAATTTAAAAAGCATATTTTTTCTTTTTATATTTAAAACAAAAACTGTAAAACCTTGATGAATCTTTTTGAATTAGACTTTGTAATTAAATATTTTTGTGATCCAATTGATTTAACCGTAAACCCTTGTGGAATAGACACACTGGAGATATCTGAAGCAATCTGTGATGGAAAATGGCAAATTCATTCTGTTATTATCTACAGGAATTGAGTTAGTTGCCAAAATTCATCAACTTTCATGTAGCTCTCTCATGTTCTTTATGAAATTGTAATCTCCGTAGAAATAACCACTCAACACGAATTCTGTCTTTCATGTGAAACTTATTCTGCCCCATTGATGTTTACCTTCCAACAGCCAGCCAGTGAAGACATTTTTCTTTCAGATTACTTTTTATAATACTTGGTTATCTGTATTGGAGATTATGAATTCTCTCATGTAGAACTGGATTTATCATTTTGTTGCTGTTTCCTTTTGATTACTAGATTGAATTGATTGGGTATTATATAAGAGATAGATAGATAGATAGATAGATAGATAGATAGATAGATAGATAGATAGATA
>NC_056524.1:94396012-94415869 GCF_019175285.1 Sceloporus undulatus
TCTGGATACTCAGGTCCTCTGGCGGATGTTTACTCCAGCTGGAGGACTTTTTCTTCACCACCCCTAGACTTACCAGAAGAGATTTGACAGCTGAATAAACTGTCTGAGTTTAAAAGAGCATTAAATATCAATTTCTTCCAGCAGACTTAATTTTAAATGATGACTTTTAAAAAGCGGTTGCCCGACTCGGCGGGCTGACCGCTTTGCCGCTAGACACAGCGAACGGCTACAAGCCCCAGAGTGCTCTGGGGCTTGCCCCAGCTCCCTATTGGTGTGCGGGGTGAAGGGGAGCCCTTTCCGCCCCGCGACGCTCTGGGAGCTGGGCTCGGTGACCGGGAGTTCCGGTCCTCCAGGGCAGATGATTGGTTCTGCGGGCCTGGAGGAGGAGTCTCCTGGTCAGGTGGTACTGAGGGCGGGGCTTAGGCCTATATAGGCCGTGCTGCCAGCCCCAGCCCTCAGTCGGCACTTGGCTCCGGATGGTTAGGAGCCAAGCAGGAAGGGAGGAGGAGCTGAGCCTTCTCCCACCCACCCACCGCTTGGGTTTGGGTTTTTTGTCACAACTTTGGGGCGGCAGCATAGGCCAGGATCTGCACGGTGTGGTACCAGGGCTACGGAGCTCTGGTTTGGGAGTCAGTCGGGACCCGGGGGCGAATAGGGCAGGCGTATGGCCATTGCGGGGGCCATAACGCGAGAGCGCCTCCCGGTGACTAGGGGCTTAGAGAATATGTGAACGCATGGCAGAGATGCGGTCATACAGTGTGCCTTAGCCCCTAGGTCATCCCAATACCTGGTGGGTGCCAGGTTGTGGTTAATCAGACAAACGTGGGGTTGTTTGATTTCGCAGATCCTGACCTCATGCTTTGTGCCAACCCTACCAATGGTTTGCTTAATAAAGTTGTGGCCTTTCCTCCAGCACGGTCTCCTGTGGTTATTCGGCAGCAGCATCTGAGGCAAATGTGGATTATTTTAATATATCTAATTATCTTATTTGTTCTTTTAAATTTGTGAATATTTTAATTGATGTGTTTTAACTGATGTTTCTCTGTTAATTGTTGCTCTTCACCACCTCACTTCATGGGGAGGGATAGGTAAGAAATAATGATGATGATGATGATGATGATGATGATGATGATGTCAGGGAAGTGTGTGTGTGTGTGAAAGAAAGAGAAAGAAAGAAAGAAAGAAAGAAAGATTTATTTATATCCCACCTCTTCCGTTTTGGGAATCAAGGCAGGTAACAACATGATTATATAGTACATAAAGATCAAACATTAAAACTCACAATACTTCTCCCGACCTATTGGTCCTGAGAGAAGGCTTTGCTGGCCTCTCATTGGAGAGAATAGAAATTTAAATAAAAACGCTGCTCTTCTGTGGCTGTTAGCAGGAATTGGGCAGGGCTTAGCCTGCTTGAGGCTCTCCTGCCTGATCTCCCTGTCACTTGCCTTGATCGCTAGCCCACCCTCCTGCCTTGACAACAGTGTGAGATTCATTCTGGTCGCTTCAGGGCTGGGTAGGAATTTTTGCCCTTGTTTTTTGAAGGGTTTTTTGCCTACCCTACACTGTTAATTGGGGAACTGGACAATTGGCTTAGGGTGTGGTCATAAATAGGATTAATGGCATAGGCGGGGGGAGATAGACATTTCGGTGAACACCTTGGCACCCTCCTAAAGGGTGAAGGTGGGTCTCTGGAACTGAGGTTTATGTCTTGAGACTCAACACAAAGGGATAGAGACTTGCCTTGGGGCTGGCCTGAGATTTAAACCCTCACTTAAGTCTTGAGAGTTAAGTGGGGGAGTCTTGGGTTGGCCTTCTGGATGAGGGCCGGCCGGGGAGCAACCCAAATTATGGATTACCCTTGGGGCTCAGGTGTTTTTGCTCTTTGGAAGCTGGGAAATTGGTCTTGGAGCAGACCATCCGCCAGCTGTTCCTGCACAAGGTTCTCCCCCCTGGGCTTGCAGTTCTCAAAGAAATAAAATTAAATAGGTTTAGTTTTAATAAAGTTGCCAATTTTACAACCCAGTTCTCTGTGTCTGGTCTTGTTATTCAACAAAAACCCTGCCTAATCCCACCATCCAAATTTAAAATTACATAGTAGGGCACAGTTAAAATATATAACACATCACAGTTATTGCACAATCAGCAATGAAAGCAGTGGTGGAAAAGGTTCAATCAGTTCTGGGCAGTTTTCAGTCTGGGTAGACCTGCTGGAAGAGAAGAGTTTTAGTTGGCTTTTTGAAAGCCTTCAGTGAGGATAATTGGCAAATTTCTTCCGGCAGGTCGTTCCAAATGTTTGGGGTGGCAGCTGAGAAAGATCTCCAGGAGGTCGCCGCCAATCTGGTCTTGCTTATTTGTAAGAGGTTTTTCCCAGAGGACTGGAGTGTACGAGGAGGACTATATGGGAGGAGGTGTTCCTTCAAGTAGACTGGACCCAGGGAAGTACATCTGTGTGAAAGCCTGATTTGCTTCTAAATGTCAAAGAATTGTTCCCTCGCCTCTAGTATCCTTGAATCATTCACAGAGCAGCAATTTCCTATGAATGGAAATGATTCAAGGATGCTAGAGGTGAGGGAACAATTTCCTGGCGTTTAGAAGCACATCAAGCTTTCGCACAGGTGCACCTCCCTGATGTTTTACTGTCATTTTACCAGTGGTAAGAGCTGGTGTGAAACTCTTCTTTATGATGATGGAGGTTTGTTGCTGATATAATACAAAACCATTTTAGATAATTATGTTGTTGTACAATGATGTATACCTTGCCTGGAAACTAACTGGCAGCCAGTGGAAGGATTTTAATATTGGTGTAATATGATCACTCCTGGATGTCCCAGTAACCAATCTGGCTGTTGTGTTTTGAACTAACTGAAGTTTCCAAACTTGGTACAGAGGTAGCCCAACATATAGTGCATTTCAGAAGTCCAAACCTGAGGTTACAAGTACATGCACTACCATCTTTAGGTTCTCCAGCTCTAGGCAGGAGCAGAGCTAGCATATCAGTTGAAGCTGATAGTAAGTTCTCGTGGCCATCACATCTATCTGAGCGATCATTTGGAGCAATTAATCCAGAAGCACCCCAAGCTGTGAACACAGTCTTACAGGGGGAGTGTAACCCCATTTAGGACTGGTTGACACAGCTATGAATAGGTGAGCATAGTGTGAAACATTCCTTGAGATACCTGGTTGCAAACTACTGTTGTTTTTTTTAATAATTTTATAGTTTTGTTTTTCTTCTGCATCTACTCTATCTGCCCCAGCTATTTCCCCATACATGAATGGTTCCAATCCAGCATTTATCCTTTCTCTACATATCTGGACTGTCACAGGGGAATCTTGGGCCAAGAAGGGGGAATATCCATGAAAATGAACAGGTGAGAAAGGTCAAGCATCTCCTCATGCACTACTTTCCAGATCATACCAACCTAAACCTGTTCTCCCTAAAACAAGTACATAGTGGCTGGGCTTCACTCACATGGATTTTCATTTAACAAATACAAATTGCACACAAAATCTTCTCTTTTATCAAAGAGAGAACAGACTTTTCCAGTATAGCCTGGACTTTGATTTAAACTTTTATCTACAGCGTTATTGTCCTAAATAAATAAAGCAAGAATAAGAATTTGTTTATTCAATATGATAATGAACTGGGGCTAACAACAGCAAGAATCGCTGGACTATTTTTCTCCTCATCAATAGATGCCACCATATCACTTGAGAATATGTTCAGAGATAGATATCTTTTTTGAAAAAGAAAACCTTGAGATATCCCATCCAAACAAACCCATTTCATGGGAATGAGATCCCAAACAGTCATGTTTCAAAATAAATTCCAATTCAGTCTGCAGAGAGATTGAGAGTGCACCAATGTTTTGTCAAAGATATTGTTTAGAACAAAAGAGAAAATCTATTCCATAGGACCCTGTGCATGTTTTGTTCTTGCAAATGCAATACAGAAAAGGTCTGCAAGGGAGAGAAAAGCAGGGTAGAGGGGATAAAATGTAAGAATTTCTAGCTGCTATTCCATAAAAAAAACTGCCTTGCTTGTTCCTCATGAAACACATTGAGTTCTAACTGATTTTAATGTTTTCTGAGGAGAATATGTTTTTAAAAGGGCTTATTCAAGTTATATTCTTCCAAGTGCAACTGGGATAACATCTTTGATTTGTCTTCACTTCACAGTACAGGAATGTGAGGAGCAGAAAATAAGTTCAGAGTCTGTTGTTCACTTCACAACAACAAAAAATGTTTTTATTAAAGTTGGCGGGGGGGGGGGACCAAACAGACACAACACACAAACAAGACAAGCACCCTGAATGAATTTATTCAACCCATTTCATATTTGTGACTCAGTTTGGTACTTTGTGAACCCCAGGGACAGGTGTACATCCATCTTTCAAATAAAAGTCTAAAGAAGGACTGCCTCATTTGTCCCACTCCCTGACTTCATTGTGTCTCACTGATCTTGGTCTGAAAACTCTAAACATTAGTACAGAAGTCTGAAAGAAATATTTGCACTGTGAGTTAACACTTAAAGGGCTGAGTGTAGCAATTAGAAAGGAAAAGAATACTAAACATTATTCTTTTCCAGGTATTAAAAAATGGGCTTCCTGACACTCAGGAAATCCAATCAGGAAGATTAATACAGTAGCAAGATTTTTTTCCCAATTTTCAAGTAGTATTCCCACATCCCAAAGTGTTTTAAGAAATTAATCTGAGCAGAAATGTGTGTAGGCTGTTATTCATTTCAATATACATGGAATCATAACTTATGATCTCATAACTTTTGGGATACACATTTGTACAGTAGACCCTTGTTATCCACTTGGGTTTGATTGCAGGACCCACCATGGATACCAAAATGTGTGGATGCTTATGTCTATGGTTTTCATATGTCAGAAACAACTTGAAAGCACACTACTACTACTACTACTACTACTTTCATATTGGATTCTGGCTGATTTTTTTTCCTGCACAAGATTTTTTTTGTGTGCAGAATTTATGTTGTGCAAGATGGCTTCTTTTGTATAAAACATAAATTTCAAACTCACATTCCCATGGCTATCAAGAAACAATGGATTTTGAACAAATCCCCACAGTTATCATATAAGAAAGTGACACATATTCCCATACAAAATAATTTAAAAATCTATGCTGGCTAGCAGTAGAGAAATACAATTCTAATCACAAGTCCCATTAAGTTCAGTGGAATTAACCTTCAGCTAAGTGACTGCAGCTGAAGCGGCATCAGATATTCTCCCATTTAGAATACTAATACCACTGCACTTTTTCTTCTTTCACTGTTAATGATTACAGTAAAATGTTACATTATTGACGGAAGAGCAGAATATTTAAAATGTACAGAATTATTTACATCTATTTTCTTAACAACATTTACAAACAATAAATAAAATAAAAAGATACGTGCATATAATAATATAAAAGTATTTGCAAACCTTCTGGAAATCTAAGAGCCTTAAAGCTTCCTTTTAAAAAGTTCACTGAAAAGACTTACACATCTTTGATAATTAAAAACAGTGAATCAGATATAAGATGATAGATTATGAATTAATATTCTGTCAAAAGAGGCAGAAATAATGTGCTATTTAAAAATACTTTTAATTTTTGAGGATCTTCTGGTTTAGGAATGTTGTCTTCCTGATTCAGGGGATTCAAGGCAACAGTTGCAGATGATCAATGGTCTTTGAGTCAACTCCATGTGTAACATGATGTTGTGTAAATTCACCTGCTTGCTTTCAACTTGGGAGTGGACTGCGAAGCGTTTTTTTCTATTCTCCCAGCAGACAAAAACAATGGCACAGTAATCATGGGAACAGGACAATGCAAAGCAAAAAATCAAGGAATTCCTGGATCCTGGAAAATATATATATATATATATATGGACTTCCCAAGATCCACGAGGATTCCATTCCATCCCAACCCATAGGGTTGCTATTGGATCTCCACATATGACTTGGCCACATTTCTGGCCACATACTTACAAACCCATGTAGGGCAACTCCCCCACTACATCAAGGACTTAGGCTACTTCATTAAAAAATCAACAACCTTGAACTCAAACATACTAATCAGCTTTGATGTGGTCTTCCAGTTTACCACAGTCCCCATAATGGACACTATGGGGCTTTACAGGCGCCCCAAAAGGGCGGACTGGAGCCATCCGTTTTAGCTTCTTAGGGAGCCCGCAGCAGCCAAAGCACATGGAATTTACAAAGTTGCATTATTCACAAATTATTTAATTTAAAAAATTTACATAGATTTACAAAAGTTAAAAAGAAATATCAATATTATTAAAACATGACTAAAGACAGTTAAAGACATTTCAAGAGTAAGTTATGATACCAGTCCCCACAACAGCTCAGTAATGTAGATTTGTCAAAGTGTATTTACAGTTCTTTCCATGACTAAGCAGAAATTTGAACTGGGGTCTATTCTACATCCAGCATTTTAATCTCTACTAGTTCTATCTGAAGAGTACTTACTATTTTAAATGGGTCCAAAGCTGAAAGAGAGTCATAGAAACAATGCAATTATCAATGGACTGAATTTACATAGTTATAATTACAATAATTATTAGATGCTTAGCTTTGAGAACCTGAAATATTGTAACCCTATCGTTTGCCTAATTATTTTAGAAGGAATTTATAACTTCATAACCATTAAAGTCATTATTTTTGTTATGCTCAGCAGTATCGCGTTAAAATAAGACCAGTAAAGCATTTCATCTGATCACATTGCGAGTAATTCAAGACATGTGTTTAATGCCTTTTTTTCAATCTTGTATGCATGTAGATACCCTCCACCACATGTGAGAAAAGTGTTACAAGTTTAACTGAGAACATCTTGCAGTTCCTTGCTTGCGTTAAATGCCATCTAAGCATTCATTTGTATTGTGTTTCAAGCTCTGGGAGGCTTACAGCAGGGGTAGGGAACCTGTGATTCCCCATATCTTGGCCTTTAGATAGTCAACATAGCAAGTACATGATGGGAGCTGTAGTTCAGCAACATCTAGAGGACCAAAGGTTAACCATCTCTGAAATATGCAAGCAATGAAAAATTGGTGGAATCAGGTACAGAAGCAATAATCCTTGCCAAGAGAAACTTTAGCCTGGTACAAACGGGCCTTTCTGATGCCCTCATCACGTGCTAGGGTTGCCTGGGGAATGGAGCACCCACACACACCGGAATCCTCACATGTGATGAGGTTGTAACAATGGTGGTGCCCTGTATAAATGGGCACCGCCATTGTTATGTTAAGTGCTGTGTGGCGTCTGCCTGGAAAAAGGCACGGTGCTTATGTAATGAGTGCGCCAGTGGCTCACTCATCACACCGCCACCATGGCTTAACAAGAACCTGCTTTTTGCGGGTTCTTTTTCCGCCAACAGGAAGTCGTGCGGTTTGGCGGCTGCGGCTTCCCTCCAGAGGAAAAACAGGCACCGGGAGCCCACCCTTTTGGGGTGGTCTGTACCATGCCTTTGTTACATTACAAGTGCATCTATGAGTTTCTCTGATTTCATCTGTAGTGTTGGCTAGTAAGACAATCTGGACACTGAAAGTAAAGCCCTTCAAAAAAGCTCCTGGAAAATTAAATCAACTTCTAAGGTGCTCTTTGGACTTCTGTATCCAACTTATACTGCATGACTGATTATTTACCTTAGAGACAGAGACAGAGAGGGGATGGAATGAATGAAGAAGGTGGAAAGACATGAATGTACAGGGAGTGAAGTAAGAGATAAAACTGTAGATCTACCCAGTTGAATGCACTCCAGGAAGCATATTCAAATATGATAACCTTAACTTTAATCCATAGAAATGATCATCACATCATTCTACCTTTCCAATTTGAGATAAACCACATGAAGCAAGATTATCAGTACTTTTTTACACTTTAAGAGTGAATGTCAGTTGAAGAAACCCATGCATGACAGATGTTGCACTTTCCCTGAAGCCTGTCAGCACCAGGACAGAGTCAATGGGCATGTGCTGAATTATGTGCCCAAGGGACTATACATGAATGCCAGGCAGAGTGTTCTAAAAGAAGCAACCAATTTACCTTCACATGAATTACCTACTGTGTTATGATGGCACTCTTATTTCAAATCACATTACAAAGAGAGAAATTTCATGTCCGACGATGTTTTTTCAGGTCAAATATTCTGTCCTGAGAAAACTTTCTCAAACTGGTCAAGTAGCATTTAAGTTTTGAATGCCTCGGTTATACTTTATGAGCTGGATTTATTATTATTATTATTATTATTATTATTATTATTATTATTATTATTAATTATTTTAACAAATTCAGCTATGTATAGACTTTCAGTGCTTAAGCACATGATACTGGTAGTTTTGAAGATTAGTATTTCAAACCTATTGCCATATTTGATTCAATATTCTACAAGGGAACCAAATTGAACTATTCCACAATAATGCCCAAAATGTTTAGCAGTATTCTGAACAGAATTCATGCAATTCCATCTAAAATTGTCCAGTACAGTTTATAAGAAAATGCAAGCTTTTTAAATATTTCTTGCCCCAAAATTTATTTTGCTTATGCTGATATTAATTTATAATAATACACACTTGGGTTTGGAATGTTCTTAATATTTACTAAGATTTCTTACTGAATGTTCAATAAACCCACATTCTTTTCCAAAGAATTGTTTCTAGTCCTGTATGCATGCACATTTATAGTGTTATCTCCAATTCAGCAAATGGAATAGTTTAACTAATTACCATGAGCAGTTCAGAAACATATTTATTCAAGATGGATGTTTAAACTTCCAGGACAGTAAAATATCCAAACATCAGTATCAACTCACCTATTTAGTTTTATGATTCACTCCCTGCCTATGTCCCACCATGGCACTATTTTTATGCAGTGATGGGATTTTGTGCTCATATGAAGCAAGATTCGCTCTTGCTGATAGTACTGCTTTGGGTAGGGTCTCACTTGTCAGACAGGCTTTTGATGAAGAGCCAGACTAAATGTGGCAAAAAGCTACTGTAGTTGTACAGTTACTGCAGTAGTAATAGTAGATAGAGTCACTGGTGGAGAATCTTTCAAATGAAAAATGGATAGAAAAGCCAATTCACACCAGCACCACACAACTACTTGAGCAGATGAAACTTCATCTGCACAGTCGGCTCTCCTATCCACAGATTCTGCATCCATGGATTTAACCATCCGTGGCTTGAGAATATTGCATAAAGCAAACATTGATTTTATTAAGGGACATCATTTTACTATGTTATTATATATAATGGGACTTGAGCGGCTATGGATTTTGGTATTCATAAGGATACCAAAACCCAGTGGATATACCAAGGGCTTTCTGTATTCCCTTTAGGTCTTGACAGCTCTCAGATGGCTAGGCCTAAAGCTCATTCTTCCCATTTTTACTATAGGTTACACTGGAGATTATTGAGGGGAGGGGAAGAAGGAAGGACAGAATCTGTTTTGCCTCTGTGAGTTTTTCACAGCCTCCACTCATATTCCTGCCCTTTGAAAGAACAGTATGGTGGTTTTTGTTTGCATGGTGGAAGGTCTGGTGAAGAGAAGAGAAACGGGTATGTATTTGTTGGATGACATCTTTGAAGAGAAGAGAAACAAGGGTACATAATTATTGGATGGCATCTTATTTAGAGTACTTAGAATTCAAGGAAGGGAAGCTCAGAGAGCATGCTTTTGGTCAGTTGTTCCATGTAATCAATAGTGAGTCAAACTCTGTCCAACTCTTGTGCATTCCTAATTAAGATGGAGATAAAGTGAAAAATAAACAAAATGTCCTCATGAATTGCAAAACCACCAGCAGAACATAAAACAAGCCTAAACACTCATAGCTATAGGGTACTGAGATGCAAAATTGGACAAAGTTCCTGTACTGATAAGAGTTTTGCAGAAGACAGTATTTAAAAATCTGTAGCTTGGCCTGCTGAAAGACAGCTATTAAAGCAGAAGAGTCCCATCCTCTATCACATAGAGCTACCTTATATGTTTGTACACTCCACAGAAAAGTAGAGCAATCTTACTTGGAAAAAATACTTAGAAAGGATTTTATATTCCTACTGTCATGTGTCATTTTCAGTTATGGCTGGATTGATACAGAAGAATAAGAAAGAAGGAGAAAATGCAATTTGGCAATTTTTGAATTGGCAACTCTAGCTGAGCCTTTTACAGCTGAATGATCCATAGCAATTAGGAGGTGATGATTATGCTTTAAAACTTTTCCTGGTCATTTCAACATATCAAGTAACCTTTAAACAAACAACTATGGCCCAGACATTTATTTATTTTTCTTTCCAGTTGGCAACCCTAAAAGTAGAAACAAAGGATGAAATGGATGTTTAGAAAAATATACACAGTGGTCCCTCAGTATCTGCAGGGGATCTGTTCCAGATCCCCCTACGGATACCAAAATCAGAGGATGCTCAAGTCCCATAGCACTCAATAGTGGCACAGCCATGCAGCTGCACCACCATTAAGGACAATGGCACTTTGCCCTCTGCCTTTCCTGAAGCCACCCTCGCTGCTCTCATCATGGCAAGCAGCAGGGGACTACCTTTTCTTCCTCCTCTTCTCTTCTTTCCCCCTCCCATTGCCATTGCCAGGGCTCTTCCTCTTTTTGCCTTCTCTTTTTTCCTCCTCCTCTTCCCCCCTCTGTTGCCACCACTTGTCCTTCCTCCTCCTCCACCACCATCCCCCCCCACAGGTTTGCCATGTGTGAATGCCCAAAGTCTGTGGATATGGAGGGTGGACTGTATGTGACAGAATCAACTGATTAATCATTTTGTGGAAAATCATAATTAGCTTTGCATTTGTGAAATTTCTTCCAATGACTCTGGCTGAATCTACATTGCAGAATTAATACAGTTTCACACCACTTCAACTGCCATGGCTCAATACTATGGAATTATGGGATTTGTATTTTTTAAAAAAAATATTTAAAAATGTTAAGGAAAAAGCCACATGGGTTATACAGTAAGAGAAATAAAAGATGTATGTGAGAGTCAGAGTGACTCAGCAGAAGCCAATTGAGAACCACACAGGTGTGAATGGTAAGACAATTGACAGGTCCAGAGTGCCAAGGACAAGAAATGCATGGATAATTGGACACACCTGACAATTGTTAAGTGGTCAAGGCTGAGATGATGAAATCATTAATTGTGGGATGAACAAGGAGAACCAATGGGAATGTTGTACACGCCTACTGGGTGGAAACAGAAAACAGTAGGTGGTGCCATGATTTGGCTATAATAATGACTATAGATCCCAGTGCATTTTGTGGGTTGTAGTTGTGGATAGTAGTGGATTGTAGAGTGGATTGGAGAGAGAGGAGTTGAGTATCGTTTGGAGCTGTGTATATAGTAGAATAAAGTAGATCTTTTATATAAGACTACTGAGTTGTCTGGTGTCTTGGGTGAAGCTACAAGAACCAGCAGGACCCTGGTGAAGAAGGGTGAAGACTTCTGTGCAAGCAAGAGTGAGAAGGCTTGGAGAGTTTGTCGGGGTCTTCAGCCTGTTCTCTGCAACTCTTGCAAAGATATAACAACTGGCCAAAACTGGTCAGCGTGGTGCACAACCAGGTGGTGAGTTCCAGGCCAGGTGAAGAGCCACAACTCCCATCATCCCTGACATATCTGTCATAGAATTCTGGTGCCACAATAAACTGCATGTCCTAATATTCCATAGCATGGAGACATGATAATTAAAGTGGTGTCAAACTGCATTAATTCTGCTGTGGTGCAGCAGCTCAAATAGCCAATTGTTTTGCTTGCTGTTATGCAACATGAACACATGAACAATGTTCTTTACTAAGTAAGTATCCTTGATGATGGTCAACATTCTGTGGGTAACATCTGTTGATGGGACTACTTTCATCAGCAGCATTGAAGGAGAGCAATGTCCTTTCCCCCACTGCAGCTATTTTGTACCCTTTGCAAACTTCTTTGGATGCTGGAAAGCCCTTGAGAGCCAGTTTTCTAAGCTTTCATAATGAAGGTTATGTTCTGGAGTGAGCAAGATCAACCATGCTGGATCTGCAATGCCAATGCAACTTTGGCTTTCTGCCTATGATTTCAGATGTTCCGGTGTGAAGACTAGCAAGGACCTGGGTCAGGCAGTCAAATAGGTGACCTAGCTGCATACTAGGTTCCAGCTAGTCCACAGAGCCCCCAGTTGAAGTTCTCTGGAACATGGACAAAACAAGGAACATAACACTATAATACATATCTACTTAGAATTCATTCATTCATTTCCAGTCATAGACCAAATATAAAAATAAAATTGCTTCTCAGTCTTTTGGCTGGGAAAGAATTCTCTACTATTTAAAGTCCCACTGGATTTTATGGGCTTATTCTGAAGTAAAAGAATATAGAGTTGTGACCTAAAAAAAAATTGCCTACTCCTTGAACAATATCTTTTACTCCCACCCTGGAAAAAATAAGAAAAGGGGGGGGGAGGGAGAGAAAAAAGAATACAAATCTTTGTTTCATTGACAGTCAATTAAGTCTAACATTGGTGGTATCCAGACCAGCGCAAAGCACCAGCCTGGATACATACTAGGGTTGCCTCAGAGTATCCTTTCCAGACGCTTCACAACCCTAGTACGTTGTAATGGCGGCACCCTTTCTACATGGGCGCCACCATTACGATGTCATGGCTGTACCGCAGCCAAACGGCATGGCACAGATGTGATGTCCTGGCACCGCTGGAAGGCGCTTGTGGCGCCCTTTCAGTGGCTCCAGAAGGAGCTCCATTTCGGAGCTTCTTCGGCCATGCATATCGCTGGTGTGGCCTTTAAATGGCCGCGCCAGCGATACAAAGAGAAAGGGCCCGAGCAGCCCCTTTCTTCCTTTCCCTGCCACTGTCGGAGTGTCCTTGGGGCATGAAGCCCCAAGGACACCTCTTTCCAGGCCACGGGGAAGTGGCTTTTTGCCGCTTCCCCGAGGCCAGGAAAAGCGGGGGATTGGGGCCTCTGGGGCTGCCGCTGTGGCAGCTGAGGCACCAATCCGTTGAGAAAGGGGTGGGTGCAGGCCGCCCCAAATGGGCAGCCTGTATCCCGCCATTGAGAGTCAATGTGGTGTAGTGGTTTAAAAGCATTGGATTATGATTCTGGAGCCCCTGAAGCCCCTGAAAACCACATGATAGATTCACCATTAGGGTCACCATTAAGTCAGAAATGGCTTGAAGGAGCACAGCAACAGCAGCAGCAACAACAACAACAAAACAACAACAGCAACAACATGCTATATGACAAGTGAATGGACCTCTTTAATTACATCTTTTCTACTGGAAACATTATCTGTATGCTGACATTAATCAACCATTTTGCTTTTTGAGGCAAATAACACTTCCAGTGCTATAAACAAAATCAAGCTGATATAGATGGGATAGACAAATGATGGCCCAATTATTTTTAAGTAATATTAGTGTTTCAAAATTTGCAATAGCAGCAACAAATTTCTCTCACATTTGAATTTTGTGACAAATACTGTTTGTTTGTTGTTGTTGTTTTTAAAAAAATATGGAAATGCAGAATCTAACTGCTTACCATGGGATAGAGACCAATACCCATGGTAGAACATCTTCTTCTACCATACCTAATGGTGATTAGAGACAGAAAGGAAATGATATGACTTTCCTGCCCTCCAGTATCTGCCACTGGGGCAGATTATTTACACATCCTAATGGTAGGGTCAGTCTTTGTCACTAAAAAGAAAGGGAGGTGAGTATGTATTAAAAATTCTTCTAATATTAAATAGCATTAATATGTGACCTGTTATGCAAACAATGTGGTACAGCATCCCTGTTCAAAGTCTCTAGGTTATCAATACAGGTTCTCCTCTTTTTTGAGATTCAACTGAGTTCTGAACAAAAAAAGTCCATCCCACATAAAATTATTCCAAAATGAATTTTAACCAGCTCTTCAGTTTTTTTATTATTTCTTTTTTAAAAATGGTTTTAAGTAGACAGGCCTTCAAGCAATAATGCAAAGTTTTGCTGCTACTGCAATTTCCAAAACACTAATATTACATAAAAAAAAATTAGGCCATCATTTCATGACAATGTATAATTCATCCAAGACTATCCTGAAAAGAGTTTCTTAAACTACAGAATGAAAGTTTCACTTTTTCTGAAGATTAATGTGAAGCCTGAAAGCACAGTTCTCCATTCTAATTTTTCATGTTCCTCAAATGTATTCTATGATTTCTTTTCTGAATAGTGATGTTACTCACACCATAATTAGCTGGACTCATTCATTCATTCATTCATTCATTCATTCATTCATTCATCTACAATCCAAAAAAAATCTGCCTAGTGTGCAATGATTTAATCAGTGTGGTAGCCATCTGTAACCTAGACCATCCAGATGTGATGGACTTTAACTCCCACCATCCATAGCCAGCATGGCCAAAAGGCATGCTTGTTGGGAATGAAGAGAGTTGTTGGCCAACACACATGGTTGTTGGAAGTGAAACACAATTGGAAGGCACTAGTTGGAGAAAGCTATGATATGAACTAAGCATTTGAACTATTAAAACACTTGTTTTTATTTGTGTCATTGCATTTCAAAATCAAACTGAAGGTATTCTTCTCCTAGTCAGACTTCAGTGTGAGATTTATAGATGCATAAACACCTTAGCTACAGTAATATGCAGTGAATCCTGGCACAATCCCCACTTGCCAGGAAGCAGCCACTTCAAACTACAGACTTAGAGGTCTGTTCTCCTACTACTTGTGAAGCAGTCAGTTGACAGTCCCTCCCACTTCCACGAGCAATCTCCAGTGCCCCAGTCAAAACAAGATCACTGTTGCAATGTCCCTTCATGCCAAAGATTGCTCCTGGTGTGTGGTGGTGGGAGACCATCAGCCAGCTGCTTCCTGAGTACCAGAGGAACAGAGTCCCCTTGGATTGCAGCAGCTTTTACCTTGTAAATTTCCACCAGAAACGGCCACTGCATAACATGGTACTTAAACTATACAACAGCACAAGTGCGTAACTCTAGAATATGAATTTATAACTGCCATACAGGATTCTGGCCTCAATCATTAATTTTTACTAGGCCTCTATTAAATATTTTGCCTGAATTTCAAATGACATGTTTGCTTGTCTTTTCCACATGTCTGAGGTATTATGTTCTTTCAGGGACCAACTGTTACATTACATTAGCAAAGTCATGTATCTGAATGTGCCATGGATTCCACAGGGATTTCTTAGGCAAGGAATTAGCCAATTGCCAAATATTTTCTTCTCACATTGCTCCAATAGTGACAAAACCTGAAGACAGCTTGAGAAAAACATAAAGCATTTATAATTTAAAATCAGTGATGGACAACCTCTGGAGCTCTGGGCCAGTTTTTGATCCTTGGGACCTATCATGTGTTCAAGTCCCAAAAAATGTATTTTAAAAATCAGAATCCATCTACAGGAAACATTTTTAAAAAATGAAACCCAGTTTTGTAAAACTACTCATCCTCCTCTTCCTCCTCCTTTTTGCCCCCCCCTTTTTTGGTCATAAAACAAGGTGGAAGGGAACTGTACACTTTAAGGAACTTTTTAGGAGGAAAAAACACCCCATATCTGGGCTGCATCTACACTGCAGAATTAATACAGTTTGCCATCACTTTAACTACCATGGTTCAATGCTATGGAATTCTGGAATTTGTAGTTTTGTGAGCTATTTAGCTTTCTCTGTTACAGAGGTCTGGTGCCACAACAAACTAAAAAAATCCTAGGATTTCATAGGATAGAGCCATGACAGGAAAAGCAGTTAATTATGCAGAGTAGCAGCAGACATGACCATCCAATCTCTGTTTAAAACCTCTCAAGAAAGATAGGCGGGGTACAGACCGCCGCTTTCCGGCGCTCTGCCGCCGCCGCCAGAAGGTCCGCGGGGGAGCCGGAGCCTTCAGACGGCCCGACTCCCGCGCGGACCGAAAAAAGAAGCTCCAAAATGGAGCTTCTTTTTTCGTCGCGTTTGTGACGTAGCGAGGCGCCAGGGGCGCGCTCGCTACGTCAGCAGCGGCGCGACGCGTACGGACGCTAAGCGTCCGATACGCAAAGATGGCGCCGGCCATGTAGAAGGGCCGGCGCCATCTTGTACGGACGGAGTCCGTACTAGGCCATGGGGCGTCTAAAAGAGACGCCCCTTTTTTAAAATGGGACATCCTCCGGACGTCCCAAATGGCGGTGCAGAAAGCACCAGTGTTCATCACCCTCCAAGGCAGTCTATCCCATTGCCAAGCAGTCTTAATCCTAATGCTTAGGTGGAATATCTTTTCTTGTAATTTGAATCCATTTGTTCATGATCTAGTTCATGAGCAGCAGAAAAGAATCTCCATATTCAGCAGAAAACAATCTGCACAGCATCTTCTACATTGCATCTCTTCAGATATTTAAATATGACTACCATGTAGGCTCCCAGTGTTCTCTTCTCTAAGCTAAACAGACATGACACCCTAAATTGTTCATCATCATTAGGCTTGGTTTCCAGACCAGTGATATTCTTGGTCACCCTCTATTAGAGTCACAGAATCTAGACACTTCTATGCAGTACAAGCCATTTTTATTTCTCTGATGAACATCAACAGATCTTTTTTTGGGGGGGGGGAATCCTTTAAAGAATGGGGATTGCTAATACTGTATATGTTATACATTCAGTTCTTCAGTTATATACCAGAAGCCTACATGAGAGCTCTAAGCTGCAATGCTGCAAAAGAGCCCATTACAAGTCTTTTAACCTTGAAAGAGATCCACAGAGATTAACCTCTTGAGGAGCAGGTATCATATACAGCATCTTTAGCCTCAGGTTAATGGGATGAATAATTGAAGTAAGTATGCTGGGTAATGAGGTGAATTTTAACATTTTAATATAATAATCTGCTTCAGCCTGCAGTCAAGCTTTTCAACAAACCAGGAATACACTGAAGGATGCAAATTATTACAAGATTGTGTCAGCCCTGGACAAAAATAGAACACAATTTTTTTTCTGAATAAAAATCCTCATTACATCTATTTGTTTTGTTTTGGTTTTTGTTTACTTTCCTCTGTAGCTATTGTGAACATATCCTTTAAGAAATCATATTTAGTGCCTTCACAGTTTTGTCAGAATGTGATGTGTGATCAGTATCCTTTAAAATAACATCTTTTAGCAGTCTTACTACTGGTTACAGTGGCAAGACTATACAAAATACTTGCATAGTATTCAACAGTGGTTGTGATACAGAAACTGCAAGATCTTATCTTTCATTAAAGATAATGAAATTAAATTTCCTTTTATTTTGTTCACTTCCTAAAAACCACCATGGTTAATCATTGTATGAAATCAAAGTAACCAAAGTTATTAAAACAATTAATGCAGACTATAAGCCAATGAACTAGATCCACAGCATCAAAACAACATTATTTAACCCTAAATAAATTTTTTAAAAATGTAGTTTCAACACAGTAACATCAAGAGCAGTCAACAAACTGAAAGGGCAGTTGTTGCATTGAGAAAGTTAAAGCTGAAAGGGGGTAAGATGAAGTTAGATGAATTATTAATAAGGTATTACACATTATGGGTAATGGGTTCTAATTTATTTGGTCATAGACATCAGAGAGGGAGGAGGGAGAGAGGGGGCAATAATGACAATTACATCAGCATTCTCTGAAGATGCCAGCCACAGATGCTGGCGAAACATCAGGAAGAAACTCTTCTAGAACATGGCCACATAGCCCAAAAACCCCACAAAAAACTAATAATGATAATATTTATTATATATGTGCTATTATGAACCATAAAATTTATAAAGTAAGTTAAAAAGAACATCAATAATCATTACAATATGTTGATTCTAATTGATTTTTGGGAAATTATATATTTTCCCCACTGTTTATGTGTGGCAATATTGGGACCAGTTGGATATTCCAGGATTGGACATTCCATAGACTAGATTATGCCACAGTAGCTGTTGCCACACTGCAGAATTAATGTAGTTTGGCACACTTTAACGGTCATGGTTCCATCATATGGAATCTTGCTATTTGTAGTTTGTTATGGTGTCAGAGCTTTCAAGGCTAAATGTCGCACAAAACTGCAAGTCCCAGAATTCCATGGCATTGAGCCATGGCAGTTAAAGCAGTATCAAATAGCATTAATTCTGCAGTGAAACTAGAATCAATGAGGATACACAAAGCTCTACTGAAAAAGAGATATTGAGAGGTACAGAAGATGATCCTTAAAGGGTTCAGGTCCTAAGTAAGGGAATAAAAATATTACAGTTATTTTCATCCTTGACAAGAAACTGTATCTCAAGTATAGGTCAGGATACCTTGTCAAAAATTATCAAGCAGTATGGGATATGTTTCCCCAACAAGAAAGAAAGAAAAAGTGACCAGACCCAACCAATATAATCTTGAACATCTTTCCCTTTTATTTAACTGCACATCCAATATTTGCTTTCTGGTAGGGTTGGACATTTGCAAAGTAAAGCTGGACAGATCCCATAGTTCAGTGTATTTGACAGTGCAGCTTTATTGAACTGGTTGTGATGGGTAACAGGGAAAGGTGACCCATAGTAACATTGGAATTAAATGTTATTATGACCTGTTGCTGATGTGTGAGGTAAAACAAAGCTTTACAAATACTTTTATTTATGTTTTTGGGGATTGTTGAAGACAATCAAGATAGAGAGAACACCACTAATCTAAGGAAGTAGGCACGTCAACTATGTCACCAAGCTGGAAAGAGAAAAATGGCTGCTTCTTTTTCTCTGACAGAAACACAAATTTGAATTATATGTGGTTTGGGGAAAGGGCCACAATGTAAAGCTATTATCCTTAGCCTCCACTACGCTGGTCAGTCTCTGCAGGGGAACTGATGCACTAGTTCTTTCTTTTGATAGAGCACCTGTCTGATCTGTGTACTTTTCTCTTAAGCCATGGGAGTAAACATATTGGGAAGGTCTGAATGGTTCACCCTGCAGCCCTGGCACAACAACACACTTTAAAAAAGTTTTTAATTGCTAGACATGACCCATGCAAGGGTAACAAGCTGTGAAAGGTTGACTGTTTTAGCCTGGAGCCATGTTAAGACAACTTACCTTTCTTTTGAAGATTTTACTAGACATGAGTTACACAAGGGCAATATACTGTGAAGTTTTGACTGCTTAGCCTGGAGCCATACTTCTCTTTCAAGGCTTTAGTAACAGAGGCCTGCAATAAGATTCACTCCCCACTCCACTATTTTATCTGTTTTTAATGTATCTTTGGATACTGAATTAAAAAAACACAATAAAAATGTTGAACCCCACACAGTCCTTTCACTAATTTCATATTTTTATCAAGTTATTTGTTACTCAGCTTTGGTTAAGTGTGGATGCTGATATTCCATCACAATTTCTTTTAGTGCTTTTCAATAGATTTTTGTGTTTTATATCAGCAAATTAAAGTGTTTTGAAAGTCTGTTAGAAGACTTAAACCCCTTTCTTTCCTCTTTGCAGAATACGTCTCTGCAGAATCATTTCATTCAGTCACATACTACAACACAGAAATGTTATTATTATTTTTTTTTAAAAAAACCTCTGGATACAAATATGAGGTCATTTTTGGATTCAGAATATCACATTCCTATCAAACCAGCATACTGTTTTTGCAGGCCTGTGTAATTACTGCACCTGAGCCTCAGGAAGGCAGTAGATGTTCCGGGTTAGCATGGAAACCTGCTAGAAAGAAAGTTGCTGTAAATCAGAGAACTGCCCATTGCCTCAGTCTCTCCTAGAAAGAGACTGTTTCCAGAATGCATTCCTAGATGTTGTTGGGGATGATGGGAGTTGCAGCTCTTCTCCTGGCTTTCACTCT
>NC_056524.1:94415879-94421701 GCF_019175285.1 Sceloporus undulatus
TATTATATTTCTTGTGACTATATATCCCATGTGGCTTTTTCCTGACAGATGTGACCCATACCTTAAACACTGTCCTGTGAGTTGTTCAGTTTGCAAGCTCAACTGAAGGTCTCAGGCTATTTGTTTTCTTTGTTCTCTACTTTTCCTTTCCTTTCCTTTCCTTTTTTTTTTCCTTTTTGTATTTTCATGTATTTGTGTGTGTGCATGCACACACACATATGTACTGTCTAATGCAGGCTTCTGGAAGACTCAAAAACTTGCATATGTTTTGTTGCAGCTTTGCTCATCCCAATAAAAGTTTGTCTCAGTGGAGGAGTTTGCATTTCTTTGTTCTCATGGACCAGCAAGGTTACTTTTTATTTTATTTATTTTTTAAAAAAATATATAATATAATTTACATTTTCCAAAAAGGGCACCTGGTGAACATTAGTGGAAATGACACATTTGCATTTTGAAAATAGCCTCTATTTTCCTATTAACATCACAAAGCAATCCTGTATATTCTTGCTCAAAAGTAAATCCAATTGCCTTCAATGGAGCGTATTCCCAGGGAAGTGCCTAAAGGACTGTAACCTCAGTCTATTACTGGAAGTGCCTATTAGAAAATTGCACATCTATTTTTATACATGATCTGTAGAACAAAAGCTAACAATATAGCAAAACCTATCACAATAAAACAGTAAAAGGAAGTTTTTATTTGGTTTTGCAATTGGAAGAAAGAATTTAGCTGCTTTATTGGAAGGAGAACTCACTTCAGGTGCAATACATTGCACACTGTGGAGACCAATTTATCTTAGAATTACATTGAAGTCAGCTGTCTATTGCATTGTGGGAAGCTTTACGATTGTTCTTTGTTCTTACTGGTAATCAGCTAGAGAAACACAATTTCTGTACTGCGACTGTTTTCAGGTAGCCTTTATGCCATAGTGTTAGACCTGTACTAAATCTCACTTGCAATCATCAACCTACAATGCAATTGTTTTGCACAAAGCCTGGCTTATCTAACATCTTGTTAAATAAAATCTGCATCTGAAGTTAACAACTTTATATTTAGCTTGAGACTGGAACAATTATAATGCTGTGAAGTGTGTGTGTGTAGCACCTTCATAACATTATAATTCTCTCGGCTGGGGATGTTTAAGAAATTTCTCTTGGTGGACATTTTTTAGCAGATTCCTCATAGTCCTCACTCCCAGGCTAAGTACAGACTGGACAAATATGATATCCTGGAATCTGCACATTAGTAGATAAAGTTCAAGGTGTACATAGAAAAATGTGAATATTTCATATATACACAAAACAAAAGTGGCTGGGAAATTTCAGGTGTTCTTGCAGAAAACTGTCATAATGAAACCCCAGACACTTGGACTACCTAACGATTGTGCTTGCTCAAACCCTGATGACCCTGCTTTCTGCTATTCTGAACTCTTTGTATGCTCTGATTTCTTGGCCTTCTGATACTCTAGACCAGTGGTCCCCAAACTCTGCCCTTTAAGAAATTTTGAATTTAAGCTCCCAGAAGCCTGAGCCATGTTGGCCAATAGTCTGGGATTCTGGGAGCTGAAGTCAAAAAATCTCTTGAATACAGTTTGGGAACTATTGCTGTAGACTTTGGATTCTTTCAGACACTATGTTCTTGTTTCTCCTTTGCCTGGTTGTCACTTTACAACCAAAGACTCTGTAGCTCCATTGCTATGGGCTGCTAGCAGCTTTCCAAGACAATAATGTGGCCATTAAAATATTACACTTTTACAAGGAATGAACTTTTATCTCTCTTTGAAAGGCTTTGTAATGGTTTTTGCACAGTGGAACATTACAACCTTAACAATATATTTAGTCATATATAAATCAGCAGCAGCAGCACCTCCACCACCAGGTTATTTCAGATTTTCCATAGTATCTGTTAAGACATTATACAGACATTTTATAAATGCTTTCACTTGCACAGAATTCTGTCCCTGTATCAGTTCTAACTGTCTCTCCATCAAGAATACAATCTCATCCATTGCAGATACTACATATTTCTAAATAGGCTTCTGTGATCATGCAGGCATTCAAAATATAATCTCCTTGAGTGTTGTTAAATCTCAACAACATGCATCTGTTACACCCATAAGCACCCTAACGGCATCCAATGCTCTCATATGAGACCTATATCTATTTCAGCATAGCCTCAAATGAATTTTTTTTAAAATAAAAAACTCTCTTCCCAGCATGATCTATCTTTCAGCATGTCTGGACAGTTTATCAGTTGTCAGGCTAGCAGAAACAGCACAGCTGTCAAGGATAGCATTCTTCATATCTTGAAGACTACCAATCTATTCTGATTCTACCTTGGCTCCTCTATCCATATCCTTGCACAGGCTATCAATTATCCAATCAAAATAACCAAAACAAAGCTGCTGATGAGATCTTAGGCATAACAGCACGTGTGGTACACCTGGAGTCTTATATCTAAATTTTGTGGTACACTAGAAGTCTTTGATTGGCTGCCATAAGTTGTTACACCTCACATGAAATTATCTTCAATAAAATCTGTAATAAAATCTACTCACATATCATAGCACTAGAGGTTATTATAGGGCACATCACTTTTCTTACTTGCATTGTACTTGGTATTTTTCCCAGACTTTGGATACCACTGGGTTCTCAATTATACATACACACACATTATAATACATCTAGCCTTATCTCAAACCATATATGCTACACTCTACACATTATATCAAGTTACACTCTAAAGTTCATAGGTTTATTTTCAAGATGTAAAGTTGGCAATTGAATATGCCTGGCTTGCAGGAATTTTCCCCTGCATTTGGTACATTATTGTACCACTTCACCATCTTTAAATGGATACTTAACACATTATGATTAATAGAAACATTTTCTGAGACCCAAAGACCAAATAAAACTTATTTGAAATAAAAGCACCTTGATTATTTTAAACATGTCACACTCACACACACACACACACATGGGCGGGTTACAGACCGCCGCTTTGCGGCAGTCTCCCGCCGCCGCCGCTTGCTCCGTGAGGGAGCCACAGCAGCCACACCGCGCGGTTCCCGCGCGGAGCAAAAAAGGAGCTCCAAAATGGAGCTCCTTCTTGCGGCGCTTCTATGATGTCGCGAGGCGCCACTGGCGCATTCGCGATGTCATAGGCGCCGCAACACGTCTGGACACTATGCGTCCGATACGTAAACATGGCAGCCCCCATGTGGAAGGGGCGCCGCCATGTTGTACGCATGGAATACGTACTAGGGTTAGGGGGGTGCAGAAGCACCGCCCCTTCCTAACCCTAATACGTATTCCATACGTATTTTTTGGCGATCTGTAACCCGCCATTGTGATTTATAACTAATATTTATAAAATAAAAGTTTATTGTGTTATTAGTCTAAAGGACTTGAATCTTTTTTTACTAAATGATATAACCATTTTACCAGCCACAATTCAGGCTGACTGAAAAAGCGTAGAGAAAATTGTTCATTACATACATTTAATTTGTTTGTAACCTGAACAGTTAATAAACTAAGAAAATGCCAGTGAATTGGATAAGTGATTAAATAAAATAAAATTCAGTTACAAAAAACAAATGATTAGATCAATCTTAACAAGATTGCATATAATTTGGAATAGTTCATTACCTAGAGGAAGTCACTTTTATGCTGTAACTTCAAAATATAAGGGGAAAATAGTGAAGTTTTCTTCTTATTTAAATTTAAACCAATCAAGAACTTTTTTTAAAAAAAAATCATCAGTCTTTTCCAAAGTATTCTAAATAAGAATGACTTAATATTTCAGTTTTTTTCTCCTACATTTGTTATCTAAAAAAAAATCTTAGGGTAAAATTGATAGGGAAAGTGTGATTATTTGAAATTTCATATAAAAAATTGAACCAAATGAAATTCTCACTTATCTGTAGTTCTCATCATGTATTTTGGAATATGAAATGCATAATGAATTAGACCCAGGACAAAATTAATCCTATGCAGAGCTATCTCATGGAATCAATTGTTATCTGGTTGACTGAACCCAGACAGGGTTCAAGAGTATCAGTTAATTATTTGGAGTAAAGTGGCAAGAAGCAATATGGCTGAGTGACAGCAAAATGTTGTGACATGAATAGGTTGATATCACATGTCAGTCTAAAGCTTTAAATAAATAGATCAACTCTAGTCTACTTAGGGGACTATGCGGTGTTGGTTAGATGGAGGGTCTTGAGATCAACCAATACATATATCCATCAATTTATGTTTCAGGGGAGTGGTTAGATGTTTTCATGGAGCGGCAGTTCAAGTTGTGCGGGGCAATGGAAGATATGGTGTTAGCAGAGCGAAAGGTCGTGACAGAAGAAGACGCGTTAGATGTCTGATATCTATCCCGCCTTCCATTCGCCCTGCTACCTCAAAAGATCGGAAGAGCATGCCTTATCTGCTCTTATGTAATGCCAGGTGAGTGAAGAATAAGTCCCATATCATCTATGACTTACTGATAGATCACACTGCTGACTTGGCCTGTATCACAGAGACCTGGCTAGGAGCAGATAGCTCTATAACTTGGGCTCAGGCCTTTTTGCCTGGGTACTCTGTCAATGAGCAGGTAATGGGGAAGCGGGTAGGAGGGCGGACGTAGCCATAATCCAATCTCACCTTTACCAGGATATCTACGCTGATGACATCCAAATCTATTTCTCCGTATCTCGTTCGTCGGCCTCGAATTCCGATGGCATCTCTTCTCTCAATGAATGTCTTCAGGCGGTAATGGGCTGGATGAGGAAAAACAAATTGAAACTGAATCCAGACAAGATGGAGGTGCTCATGGTAGTGGCCCCAAAACCAAGAATTGGGTTGCAACCTCCAGTCCTGGATGGGGTCACACTCTCCTCCAGCGACTGTGTTCGCAGTCTGGGGGTGCTCCTTGACTCGTCACTCCTGATGACAAATCAGGTAAATGTGACGGTCAGGAGTGCCTGTTATCAGCTTCGGCTGATACGCCAGCTGCGCCCTTTTCTGGAAGTAAGGGATCTCGAGTCGGTTGTGCACGCGCTGGTAACCTCACGCCTTGACTTCTGTAATGCACTCTACATGGGGCTACCCCTGTGCTTGACTCAGAAATTACAGCTGGTTCAAAACATGGCGGCCAGGCTTGTCTCAGGAACATCTAGGAGGGACCACATTACTCCGGTTTTGAGGGCCCTCCACTGGCTGCCTATCAGCTTCCGGGCCCTGTACAAGGTGTTGGTTATCACCTTTAAAGCCCTAAATGGCTTGGGTCCAAGCTATCTCAGGGACCGCCTCCTCCTGTACAATCCTCCCCGCGCTCTCCGGTCCTCTAGGAGGAACTTACTGCAGCCTCTAAAATCTAGGCTTGCGGCGACCTCCCAGAGGGCGTTCTCTGCTGTCGCCCCCAAACTCTGGAACGACCTGCCGGATGAGATCCGTCAGATAACATCATTAGACAGCTTTAAAAAAGCGGTCAAGACGGATCTCTTCCGGCAGGCCTTTCCAGATTAACCATCCCGGCCCAGGTTCCCCGATTCCCTCATTCCTCCCATGGCCCCATCTTAGTGATGGTTGAGGATCAACAGAGGGATACCAGGGTTTTTAGTTTTTAATTGTTGTTTTTATGCTTTGATATTGTGTTTTTAATATGTTATACTGTTTAATACTGTCTTAAGGGGGGAGGGATAAAGTGTTTTAATTGTTATATTTTATATTTTACTGTTGTCAACCACCCGGATTGGTTTGCCATAGGGCGGTATACAAATAAATATTATTATTATTATTATTATTATTATTATTATTATTATTATTATTATTAT
>NC_056524.1:94421711-94444820 GCF_019175285.1 Sceloporus undulatus
CCGTGCATTAAACAACTTCAAGTGCATTTACCTTAGCTTGAAGACCAGGGAGAGTCTGGGGATTCTGTTGGTCTACCGTCTACCCTGTAACTTAACAGACTCCCTAGCCGAACGGACACAACTAGTCTCGGAGCTGGTGTTGGAATCGCCTGGGCTGTTAGTCTGAGCGACCTCAACATCCCCCTCGAGGCTGTGAAAAAGAGAGACCCAGTTCCATCAGGTCTAGCTGTGAATTCTGTGACTTCCGTCACTCTCTTTTATCTTATCTTAGTGTATTGTATTTTATTGTATTCTCTGTATTTTTATTGCTGTAACCAACCCAGATTCCTTGTTATTGGTTGGGCTATAAATAAATAAATAATTATTATTATTTAAATGATCTCCCTCAGTAGGTTTGAAAAAATACTGAATACAACAACGTAAGGGTTAGAATAAAACTCATGATTATATCCTATGTGACCCTGGGGTTTGTAGTTTGGTGAAGCACTAGACTTTTCTTGATGAGAATTCTAAGTACTCCACCCTAAACTGAACATCCCAGGATTCTGCCAGAGGTTCCCTAGGGAGCTGAAGTGTGTAGTGTAAAAAAGTAGTGTTGTGAAACAATAGTGTAGTGAAAAAAAAGGCTCTACACTGAAGATGTGTTACTAGACCACTCACTTGCAGTGTTGTACCCAGGAACCTGTATAGTTTACCACTCCCCACTTTTCTGCCTTATAAATTATATATTTATTTGATTCATTTATTATGATGATTTTAATGCTGGCTGACTGTAAAACCTATGTACAATCATTTATACAAAGAGTAAAAACAGTGATGTCTCTCTCTCTCTCTCTCTCTCTCACACACACACACACACACACACACACACACATCACTCAGTCAAAAGATCAAAAGCAACCTCTAGCAACTAAAAGCAATTTTAAAAGTCAAGCTTAGAAGATGTGTCTTCTCATTTTTTTCAAAAGAAGAAAGAAGGCTGAGGGAAGCTCTGAAGAGAATGTGTTCTCCAACTTGAAAATGGATTTGCTTCTGACTGTCAGTGGGTATCAACAAAGAGGATGGGAATGATGTGAGCAGTCAAAAACAAGGTGGCATATTTCCAACAATATGTGAAAGATCTGAAAGAGATGCCAGTTACCTAATCAAGCATAGGAGGGATAGAGGACAGAGGGGGCTAATATGGCAAACCTCTTCCTCATTAAACAAACAAAAAAAGAAGCAAGCAATAACAAGTCTATGCTTTGAACAGTGGCCAGATACTCAGCTTTATAAAACCTAAGGCATTTGGGGCTCTGGGAATGGGAGGAGGGAGCTCTCTTCACAGTGGCTGTGCAATGCATGCATGCATTCATTCATTCATTCAATTCATTCATTCTCCCACCTGCATCAACCATTCATTTATCCTATTCATCTCTTCCGCATAATGTGTTTGTTTATTCTATTCATTCTCATTCATTCATCCCTCTCTCCCTCACTTTCATTCAACCTTCTTCTTCTTTTTTTTTTGAGACATTCATCTTCATCCTTATTTTTCTCCCTCTTCAGTCTCATTAATTCTTCTTACCCTCTTTCATCTCATTCACCCCCCAATTCATGCATTCATTGGGGCATTTCTCCTTTTTTCTTAAACACCCACACTATGTATCCTCTCTGTTGCTTTGTCATCATCAATTCACCTCCCCCTTCACAGTCTCTGTTTTCCCATGTCCATTTCTCTATTTCCAATCCTTTCCATTTGTTCCATGTCGCTAATAATACTCCACACTATCTTGAGTCTAATTAGGGGGATTACCCTTTGTGAAGTATTCAGTTTTAAAAGTTATCTTAAATAATCAAAGGGGCCATAGTTTCACATGTGTTGAAACAATGAAAGAATCTGGGAGCAAATTACAAACAACATCTAAATATGAGACTTTAAATTGTAGGATTTTATTTTATTTTATGAAAGTACAACTCACACCCAGTATAAACTTTATCAGGTAAGAAATACCTTTCCATTGGCAGTTTTGGGAGTGTTTTTGTTAGATTATACCAGAGCTTCAAAGGACATGCCTTTAAAAAATAATTAGCAACAGCTACTTATAATTAAGGCTAGAGATGAGTCTGGGCAATTCATACTCTCTTAACCTGAGAGACAAGTAATAGCAAAACTCCTTGGAATAAAAATTGCCAAGAAGACCCTATTATAGGGTCACTATAAGTCAGAGTCAACTTAAAGGCGCAAAACAACAAATTTCTAATGAATTTCTTTCTTCTATAATGAATATATAACAGAATTATTACTTTAGGAGTGTATTTTAATGAGGGCTAGGATCACCTCTTTTGTGGTGTTGTAACTTTGTAAGTAATCATTTCCAATCAGTGGTGGCCAATGGTTTCCATGTAGAATTATAGATTGACTTGGGCTTTAATTGAATAATTCATTGTTGTGTGCCTTCAAGTCATTTCTGACTTATGGCAACACTAATAGGAATGTATCACAGGGTTTTCTTGGCTTTCCACTGAGGCTGAGAGAGTGTGGCTTTCACCCAGGTCTCCCAGTGGGTTTCCATGATTAAGCAGAGATTTGAACCCTGGTCTCCAGAGTTGTAGTCCAACACTCAAACTCCTATACCACATTGGCTCTCAACCATGAGGATTCTTTGTGCTAATGTCTGTGGTGCCTTAAGAAAATAGTAGAATTTGATGGTCTTTTGTTCTCTTCTGCTTCTAAGATGCCATGAACCTATACCCCCTCCCCCCCTCTCTGTGTGTGTGTATGTATCTGAAAATGGCAAGGAAAACCTGATTGGAAGTTCTGTCTCAATTTTTCTAACACAGGCTTTATTAGGATTCAAATAAACTGGTCTCCAGAATCATAGTCCAATATTCAAATGACTACACCACATTGGCTCCACTGCACATAATGTTGAATCTCGATTAGAGGTCTGCTCCTTGGATAATTGCTTTAAAGTTTGGACTAAAACTGAGAACAGATTCATAGCCTTGCTTACATGAAAGGCAGTCCATCACCAATGCTTCCAAGCTCTGAGCAAAGGAGAAGGGTCTAAAATCCTCCAGAGTTCCAAGCTCTCTGAGAGTACATCCCACTGAACGTACAGAGACATACTTAAGAATAACAAGAATAGGATTGTTTTCTTAATCAAGAGAATGTAAACCACTAAAAGATTTCCAACAAGATTGCACATTATTTAAATGTTGTATCAGCTCTCATTGTAAATCTCATGTTGAAATCTGTTTGAAACATGTTCTGTGATGGCCAAATTTACTTCATTACACCATACTGGCCAAATTTATTTCAGTGGTTCTCTTTATTCTGATCACTTGAAAATTTTGGGTTTTGTTCTGATCGTTTGAAAAATATGCATTGATTTTTTTTGTGGCATTACAACTTCATTGTTTATTCTCTTAGAAAGAATTCATCTGTATGCTGTCTGTTGATCTAAGATGTGAGCACACCTTATTCTTTTTAATATGTGATTTTCTTCTCTCAGTAAACCCACTGATTTTACATGTTCTATATTTATGAAAACATTTGCAGGTAACCTGGCATTATTCTACATCGCAAAATTCTGATTAATACCTTTATTTCTCATTGGGATTATTGTAACAGTTTACGAGTACTTGCCCATGTTTCATAATCATCTATTTGAACTGTGCTTTATTTTTCACTCCTAGAATAACTGATTACTAAAGAAAGAGAAAAACATCCTTCCTTTCATTTGTACATAATTATTGACAACTGTAGTAAAACTTCATTTCAAGTGCTTTTGCATTCAAATGATGGAAAATGACATTTTCGTTTTAAGGGTTCATGCAAATAACTTCTCTTTTCTATTACTCTTTTGAACCAACACTACTATTTCTTTTTTGTTAGTTTAGCATAGGCAGGTAGAAGGTAACCGCTGAATCTGAAGAAGTAGACTCAAGTCTATCAAATCTCATTCTACAAAGAAGTATTCTTTCTTTCAGTTAGTCTCAAGGATGCTACAAAATCTTGTTGCATGTTGATTTTCCAGAATAACATGGTTATGTTTCTAAATTCTACCACTGTGGATTTTGTTGTTGTTTCTAGTTTTTTTTAAACTCAAGATCCAATGGTTTTATCCAATTTCTACATTTATATTGTTTTAACTATTCTAAATTGTTTTGATTTGTTATATCATTTAATTAGGTTTAGACTATTAAAAGGTTTTAAATAGAGTTTAATGTATCCAGACCTGAAATCCTTGGATATAGAGCCAGGCATACATATTTTATAAAATAAAAAATAAATAAAAGGTTCTAATAATTTGAGGGAAGATTTCTTCTGAACTTTACAGGCCTCCAGAGATTCCAAAACTACAGTTTCTGTTGGTCCTAAGCAACTCAGCAAGTTGTGAGGAGCTATCCATGGTGCTGTAAAAACTGGAAAGAAGGTTGAGTGTCTTTGGGGTGAACTGGCATCTTGGAGTGGCTTCTGGCTGATCTAGTCCTGGGGTTAGCCCTTCATTATCCCAGGACCACAGCAACCTGATGCCACAATCCTGAAGGTGGTTGCTGCTGTGGACCTCAACAAGCTGCTAGCAAGGAGGAGCTTTTTACCGTTCCTTCTCTAGCTTGCTTTGGGCTGCCTTAGACAACTGCAGAACAGCTTCTGGCTGGTCTGCAGGCATGCATAGTTTGCATGTTATGCCCCCAAAGTGTCTGGAAGCCACAGTTTTTGGCCGGTCTGTTTTGGGCCTTTGCCATCTCCTTTAACAGCCAGATTAAAACCTAGAACAGTTACACTGCTTTACTGACATAAGAGCCTTCAGGTCAGTAAGGAGGTTAATGCAGTAGACACAGTAACAGGTTCTTGCAACCTGCAGATAATATTTTAGGTTGTGAATGTCTGTCTTCATAGCTTATCTATATATTCAGAAAGCAATCACATAGTGGGCCTATGGAGAAATTCAATGTTTATTTATTTTGGGGGTGGAAATGAGGAGGCATACTGGCCTCAGCCCTACTAGCTATCATTTCCATCACCTCTTCACATGGATGTCAATGTTATGAATAGTATTCATTCTGTTTAACTATGGAGATTCTCTACAGGAGTTTCAGTACTGAAACATCAACATTCAAAGTCAAGTGGAAAGCCTCTAGGGATACAGGAAGCTCTTACTTTCAGGGAAAGAGGCAATGAAAATGATAACAAAGGTGGTAGCGAGAAGATCAAACCTGCAAAGCTCCAAAATAAAGATGCAGTATTTCTTTCCTGAAAAAAAAATTGATATTAGGGAAGGGGGTTATAAAAATAAAAAGAATGTGTTTATTGCCCGCTTTTTTCCTGGTGGCCCTAGATTTAAAAAAACAACAACACCTTTCAAATAGGGAAATAGTTGCAAGGTTTTAGAGAAAAAGGGGGTATTGAAATGTAATCATTGAGAGAGGTTTTATTTTTGCCATGCCTTTCCATGGGTTAGGAGGTAGTTTGTATAGAAATGGCATACACCGTAGACATGTTCCTAGGCAAGAGGAAACATGTCCTCAGTTGATGTCACAGAGATGAGTGGATTGTGGATGTGGCAGAAGCAGAAGGATGTGAAAGTGAGCACATACAAAATGCTGCACCTTCCTAGGTCCAACAGATTCCATTAAAACACATTTAATCTTACTGTTCTTGGGAGAGAGAACTAGCAAAAACAGCAACAAAACAAAACACTGAGACAAGAATCCTTTCAGCCTTGTAATATATAATTTCAGGATATCTCCCACAAAAACTAACAAACACCTAAACACTGGGATTGAAGAGCCAGAGTAAAAGCTTTTAGTTCTATTAGAAGTCGCCAGTTGCAAAATTGCATTCTTCTCCCCACTCTTATTGTTTTCCTCAGTCAAGGTTGGGGGCTTCAATGGCAGGGATGTGATGAATCCATTCTGTTTCATCAGAACTTAAAGCAACTACCTAGGCTTCTGAAGTTGATGCCTAAAAATAGACACCAGATCCACCAGCCTCCTACCGGTTTTCTTTGTGTGGCAAATTTGGAGAGAAAATTAACAGTTTTGGGAAACACACAATCTGTTTTTCTGTCACTTCCAATCTACATGGCTAACTTAACTTCAGGAGTTCTCAGATTCACTTGTGCTCTGACTCACTCAAATCCTTCTCCTGCTATTCTGAGTCTATACAAACTGGCCTGATTCAGTTTTGAATTCATTTCAATATGAAACCCAGACTGGTAGTTATCATTTCAAGTTATTTCCATAGGAAGGTATCTGAACATTGACATGAAATCTGTTTAAGAAGGGATTCTCTTGGTTGATTTTCATCAGTGACACCTGTTGCTTTGTCATAGTAGGGAGTGATGTGTTGTAGAGTTCCAGGAATTTATATAAAAGGAAGCTGAAAGCATGGTCTGATTTCATCACAGCATGGTGCTATAGCAGTCCTGTCCTTGGCAAAGAATGTAACTTCCACCCAATAATCAATTCTTCTGGAATCCAATCTTCTACAGTCATGGATGATTCAGGTGCTGATCTTAAAAGTTTTATGTATTCCAGAGATAATGCTGATTCAAGTTAAAAATGGTAAGTGTTCTAAAGGTAATGCAAAATATTATAGTACTAAAATGGCAGTTGATGAGTTGCTGGTTTGAAAATACAAAAGTTTATATCTTGTATAGCAATGTAAATCCTCAAGAAGTATTTAATTTGGCAATTATAACAGATGACATTGTCAATATTATTAAAATATGTGAATTTATTTGGTTCATAAATGAAAACTGAGCCAAAGGAAATCAAAAACAGCTCATATTATATATATATAGGAGATTTTCTAACTTGCTAGGACTATTCAGGGCCAAAACAGACTGGTAGGTTTAGCTAGCTTCAAGATGGCTTGGGGAATGGCATTTATATATGCCATGCCCCCAAGTCACCTAGAAGTCACATCAGTAATTACATGCTGGGCAGCTTCTGAGTGACCTGGGGTTGTGGTGTTTAGATGCCACATGCCATGGAGCCGGTGAAAAGCTGGCTCCAGAGGCAAATAGGAGTGGATTTCGTTTGCTCTTATTTAGGGCAGAAGCTGGCTGGATTGGGCCCATGCTTCTGTTTGCCACAGCCCAATCCAGCCTAAACGAGGCAGCTCCAAGCCACCTCATCAGAACTCCTTAGTGTATTTTTCCAACTGTTTAGGTTTGTAATCTCTTATACACACCTATGCAAATAATTCTTTGATAGTCAGTTCATGGTGGAAGAAATGTTTGTTCCTATTGTGTACAAATCGGTGAAAAGAAACTTGAATCTCACCTAGAAAAAGATGCTAACTAAAAATAACTTTCTGAACCAGGTTTGAAATAAAAGACAAATTGATACAGCAGCCTCAAGTGGTTTCAAGATCAACTTGAATGAATCAAATTAAGAGACTGTGCATAAATGGTTGTGCCTACAATTGTCAAAGAAGTGCAAACCTAGAATAAAAAAGTGAATAGCTCAGGCTTTTAAAGCCTTTTTTTATTTCTGTTTGGTTGTTCTTAAATTCTTTATTGCTCTTGGATGCTATGCTAAAAATACATCCCATTGTATTATCATGGGAGTCTTGAATGTGATGATGAATTTGACATGAACCTCTAAAAGTATTGAAGTGGCATAGCAATCTCAGCTATTTGATGTCCTTGAACAGCAAACAGACATGGAAGAAAAATAGGCTGGTAGGTATCTTCTATCAACCTCTTAAAACAGTGTCCAACATAAGATTTAGGAAGAGAACAGGTCTATCTAGTCTAGTATCTGTCTCTGATATCAGCTATTGCTTGAGGCTTAATACTAAGGCATAAAATCCACCTTCAGCTTGAAGAATGGATATTTATGCTCTAAAACACATCTAGCCAATTCCCTGTTGACAAGGAAATGCTTGGTCATGTCCATTTGTTGTGGAAAATGCCTCAGCCAATGCCTCTTCTGTTTTAAAATGGATTTGTGAACAAAAAGAAAAGATTGGTAAGGACAGCTGAGCAAACAATTCACAATGAGCAATTCATTTGGCCCATTGACCACACTTTCTTGTTTGCGAACTGCTTACAAATAGCTAACAAATTCCCAAAGAACAGTTTACCTACACAGCCTTGGCATGGTTTCAGGGCAGGAAAATTCCAGTCCTAGAAATGTCTGTATGCTTATACCATTTTGGTTATGTCAAGTCTACTTCCTAGAAGCTCAAGGACTTTTAGGTCACTTGGTACTTTTAAACAGAGGTACACAGCTCTGTGCACATGTTCTTTGTCTAACGATATTACTGTTGTTCATTAGTGAGTTTCCTTACTCATCTCATGAACGTTAGCTCTGAGAGCCTTTGTGGCTGAAGAGCAGGGTATAAATACTCATAATAATAATAATAATAATAATAATAATAATAATAGTACAGTGGACCCTTGTTATACGCTGGGGTTTGGTTCCAAGATCCCCCGTGGATAACAAAATCCATGGATGCTCAAGTCCCATTAAATATAATGACATAACAAAATGGTGTCCCTTATAAAAATGGAAAATCAAGATTTGATATTTGAAATTTATACTTTTTTTGAACATTTTCAAACCATGGATGCTTGAATCCATGTATAAAAAATCTGTGTATAAGAGGGGCTGACTGTAATAGAGGCAAAATTAATTGTCATATGGAATTAATACAGTGGAATCATCAACATATGTACTTTCTGAGGATGCCTCTACCACCAGCAGCTCATGGTGCAAATGGGAGGGTGGGGCTAACCCCATCATTTGATGATAGTCCTTTGCCTCTTGGACCACAGGTCACCTCTGGTAACCATAGAAACATGTTAAATAAATTATCATAAGAAATGATGAGTATCCAGTCATGGGAGTCTCTGGTGGGAGGAGATATTTGCACTGGAGGGGGAGAAAGGATAGCATATAGTAGTCTCATGAGAGGGTGAATACATTTGGATACAGCAATGTATCAAATACAGCAAGATTGAAAAATCCTACAATCCTTAGGAATTTCAGATGAGAAGAGAAAATAGCTCCTGTATATCATCATTGTGTCATTATGTGTCCTTGTCAATACATGAAATGCTCACATATTCAACAAGAAGAATATGTGCAAATAAAATCAGTCCAGATTCATGGGGTGCAAAATAGGAATTAGGATGCTCAGGTATGTGTGGCAGCAGGACTGGGACAGTAGTAATCTTAAAGTGAGAAATTAGCAATAAGAACATAGCCAGGGATTAACATAATGATAGATAGTTCATTTCAAATATAAATAGAGTATTTACACAGTCAGCACTCAGATAGCAGCAATGACTATTTAATTAACTCTGTACAGGACTTTGCGTCTGGGTCTAAAGGGCTAAGAGATTAATTCAATGTGATGGTAAGTGGAAGACATGATGGCACAAGTGGTTGGATATGCAGGAGGTGGTTCTAATTGAGGCTATAGGGACTTGAAGGCAAATAACTAGACCAGCAGATATACAGGTGACCTGTAGGAAAGCTAAAAGGATGAAAAATATAAATACAAATATTAATTATTCCAGAACAAAGGGTATGAACAGAGACTGTTCCTCTGATAACTGCTGTTATCTGGGAGCTCCTTTTGAAACCCAGAATACTAGTATCTTTAACTGGATCGCTAAGTATCCTGACCCTCAAAGCACATTCTTGATCTCTTCAGGCATTTACTCAAGAGGACTCTACAGTGGACTATATAGTATGGTAGATTATGTGTTTCATGGAATGGAGTTGGACATACATTTCTACTCCTTCCTCTCCCCTCTCTCCTGCCCATCTCCCCATGATGAAAGGGAAGGTGTATAGATGTGGTACAATAGAACAGGGCTCCACAGGACTTGGAACAAAGTAAGTCAGGATCCTTCATCATGTGGAATAGTGTAAGAACATCCAGAATCCTTGGCACTAAGATTTCATTCATTAATAGCTCCAATAGCATGGAAAGTAAGGCACGATACAAAGGGGCAACAAGCGCCGTTCTGGGGCTGAAAATAGGGTTCGGGGGTGTGGAGCAACCGCATGCTCGGAGTCCCACCATGCCATAATGGCACTCCCCAACTACACAGGGGACGCCTTGATGACGTAGTGTGGTGCAGCATCCAAATGCGACATGCTGCATGGACATCATCAGCATGTGGGAGGACGCCAATGACACTGTGCACATGCACCCTAAAAAGAACTGCCAGGAGTGGGTTCTTTTTAGGGTTCCCGGAGGCCATGGCATTTGGTTGCTGCAGCCTCCATGTGGGGCAGAAAGGGATGGCGTTTTGGCGCTCCTTTCTGCCCGTTTGTATCAGGCCTAATTCTCTATAAAGTGAGCACTCCATATCCATGGATTTTTATTCATAGATTCAACCATCCATGGCTTGCTATTTGTTGTGTGTGTGTGTGTATGTGCACACACATACATATATATTCCAAGAAGCAAACCTTGCTTTTGCCATTTTATATAAGGAACACCATTGCATTTAATGGGATTTGAACATTCATAAATGTTGGTATCTCTGGGGAAGGGGTTTTTCTTGGAACTAAACTATAACAGATGCCAAGGGCCCATTGTATTATAATTATTGGAACCGTGCACTTAAACCAGTAGAACAGATTTTTCCCTGACAAATCTTTACAAATTTGCTGACAGAATACGTTGGGCCTATCCAATTTATTTGCTGTTGATTGTATATTTTTTTACATTTAGTTTTCCGTATAAGAGAAACAGTTGTTTTCAATAATGGTATTATAGGTGTTTATCAGACGAGCTCTTAAAGAGGTACTATTCCAGTGTGACTCCTCTAGCTGCCTCCTGTTGCATGCTGGGATTGGCAGTTTTAAGGAGGGGTATTTAGAATTCTCAGGCAGAGAAGTTCAGCTCCTTAAAACTGCCAATCCCAGCATGCAACAGGAGGCTGCTAGAGGAGTCACACTGGAATAGTACCTCTTTAAGAGCATAGTGTGATAAACATCATAGTTTCAGAAGTTGCTAGTTTCAGTGAATAAATGTTACTCTGCAAAATGTTAACTTGTTTAAATTTATTGAGCTGCATTTTGGAAGACTTCCCAGGTTTCAAAATTAGTTTAACAAATATTACAATAGTTTTTGTGGCTATGTGGCCATGTTCTGGAAAAATTTATCCCTGACATTTCACCTGCATCTGTGGCTGGCATCTGCAGAGGATGGTAGCATGGAGGTGAATGGGGTATATATATACATCTTAGACACTGTCATATGTTTGTTTATGTGCATGTGGTGGGTTGGAAATATTCTGTTTTTTTCTATCCATTCTGCATCCAGAAGAACAGTATATGTGTAGATGTATATTTCAGTGCATGGATCACTCATTCTGGATTAAAATACTAGTTAATATATTATTTTAAAGGTTAACTAGTTCACTATATAAACAAAGTGCCTAACTGGATGACAAAGGTCCATCCAATTTTTCTGTTTATAATGAATCCTGTTTCTGGTAATCTCAAACAGGAAAATAAGAAAGCAATCGTCTGTTTCTTCCATTTGCATCCACTATTCACAAGCATAAGACTTAAATACAAAAAAGCAACAGATCCTGCCTGTCTGTTGTCAGACCAACATGCATTCATTGTGGCCATTTTCTCCAGGTGATGTGTCATTTGCACCAGTCTGAAGGGCATATAAGCATACAAATTCATGAATGTGGCACTCCTGAGCAACCTGAGCTCTCATGAAATCTACGATCAGTTAACCAGGGTTGAGTGGTGGCATAAGTGGAATCAAAATCAGTGTCTCAAGAAAAAGAGTAGTTGGATATGTGTTGCAGACTGACATAAGAGAAACCCTTAAGTTAATTGAAATGGGGTCAGCAAAATGTGGCCAACAAGGCACATTCAGTATCAAAGGTCTTTTTGCACCCCTCCAACTCCTAATATCACCAACCCTCTGTGCATTTTTTCATGAATTTTTGGGAGTCCCTGTCTTCTTTTTATGCCTGCCAGGGCTTTCCATCAACACATACAGGACCTCCCCCCCCCCAAAAAAAAAAAAATACAAACCCCAGCAAATATTAGCAATAGAAAGTTGAATCGCCTCTGGATTTGGAAAAAGGCACCGACAGCCCTAAAAGGGAGGTGGGGAAAAGAACTGAATAAATGACAAAATGGCTTAGAGTGTGATATTGGTCTTTTAGAAGCAATAATTCCACCCCATTGTGGGGGTGCAGAGGTGACAATGGAGGAGTGTGGCTTTTTAAGGTCTCACAGGGGACCAATACGCCCTTGCTGTTCTAGATTAAACAAATTGTGCACCTTGTTTCTGCTTAGCATTCTAAGCTGAAAATACAACCATCATTAGTTTCATTACTCAGAAGAACTAGGTGTCAGTATTATATAAATTCAGTGACTAAACAATTAAATGTGAATGGTACTATCACTTTATTTCAATTTTGCCTTGAAATTTTATAAAATATATATATATTTAGTTCAGTAGAATCTGGCCAAGTACAGTTCCCTATTTCTGTTAATGTGAATCAATATTCAATCCTGTTTCGGTGGCTTATTCCACACACTGATGCAACATTTGATTAATTAATTGACCCAGTGCCGAGCAACCATAGCATTATGAATTTGCATTGCAATTTAAATTAAACAAAATGATTTGTTCCACTATGTCAAATTACTTTTTGCAAGGTGTCCTTGAGTTTGCCATATTTGTCAAAATCCAAATGCAAAACAACATGTTGTTATTTTCAGCACTATTTCATGGTGTTTTTTGCATTTAGAATGTCCCTCACAGCAATGCGTATATCCTGTTTACAGTTAATGTATGCTGTACATGACTTTTTAAAGAACATGCATTGTGTGTGTGTGTGTGTGTGTGTGTGTACACATATATATAATCTGGATTTGTATGCTTCCCTATCCCAAAAGCTCAAAGTGGCATTCAATATATAATTCCAAGATATAAGTCATAAGACAAGAGAGCTCCTTTCCCCACAGGCCAGTCTGTCTCTCTGGCTTTGCTTCGCGAACAAAGATTCAGGAAGGACTCATCCCGCGCTTTGTACAAGTGCGTTGGTGACTAAAAAGGCCAATTCGGGATAAACAGGTCCGGTTGCAGAAAGCACAGCAGAAAGTCTCCTTGGGTGATGTTTCCAGGTTGCGGTTCTTTCTGCGTTGTCATTTCTCAAACACCTATAAAATGACTATTTCTCCAGCTGAATAGATTCACAAGCTTCAGGAGCCCTAACAGTGGTTAAATGCCTGTACTGCAGCCACTTACTCAAAAACCAAAAAGTTGTGAGTTCAATACCAGACAGGGGCTCAGGTTTGACTCAGCCTGGCATCCTTCCAAGGTTGCTAAAATTAGTACCCAGATTGTTGGAGGCAACTAGCTTACACATTGTAAACTGCTTAGGGAGTGCTTAAGTGCACTGATAAGTGGTATAGAAATCTAGTTGCTTGCTATTGCTATTCACTGATCATTAATTGCTATCTCAAATTATATTTGTAACACTGAAAGTTTTTTGGGCTTTGGTGAATTTCCATCATTGGAGATTCTTTTTAGTTGTCCAGTCAAAAAGGAGCAAAAAAGGCTTAACACATAAAGGGAAATGAACAAGAAACACTTTTAAATATAGCAAAATATATATGATTGTGATATCTAGATTATATTCACAAAGCTCAGATATTGCATGCTTTCAGGCTGCTGAAATGTGTTAACATCATTTATAGTTGAAAGTCTGAACATAATTTCTTTGAGACCATTGTACCTGCATGGTGTTTTCAACAGAGAACCCTTTTCTTCCAATTTAGGATTCTGTTATGGTGGTCAACTGAACAGGGGGAAGGACCCAGTTTTCCTTGTAGACTCTCTGGGGACCATAGCCTCCTACAGAAAAGTGAAATACTCTATTTTCTTCTACAGTCCCTCTCAAAATCTCATCACTTCTTGTCACTGTTTTGAGAGGAACTGCATGGATTTGGGGCTACATTGCTTGTGGGGTATTCTCATATGTTTACATGTGATTGGAGGGCTGTCTGTGATGTCTGGGAGAGCCTTTGGAGGATAGGTGGATTCCTTTTCAGGGGGGAGGGGGAAGAGGCCTCATGCTGCTCCAAGGTTATTTTTTATCCACTTTTTTATGTAGTAGAACATGAGAAAATTCTAGACCTGAAATTCACATAGGTCTATTTAATTGGCAAACCATTGTCTGCGGGGGAACCCCTTGAGCCTGGGTGGTGCTCATTTGCTTGTCTTGAGTTTTGACTTTGGTGTTTTTCAGGACTAGTAGCCAGATCTTGTTTACATTCAGCATTTCTTCTTTTCTGCTGACATTGTCCATGCATTTCTGGATTTCAATGGCCTCCCTCTGCATTCTGAACTGGTAATTTTTGGCCTGGTGCAAAATTTCAGTGTTTTCACCCAGCATTCTGTGCCGTGGGTGGCTTATAACATGTTTGGCTACTGCTGATTTTTCTAGCAAGCCTAGACTGCTTTTTTGTCCCAGTCTACTTAGGACAAGAAAGGAGCACAATAAAAACATTGGTAGACAGTACAAAAAGGATCTGCAAACCCTACTTCTTGGAAGATGAATTGAAGCACCTAAACTGGGCTCTACAGGTCAATGGTTATGCCAGCTGAGATATCAAAAGAGCTAACAGAGCCAGAAAAAAATCCCCAGAGGAGCGAGGACAAACAACTATCCAAAGGGAAGGTATTTTTTACCATCCATCAAAGGAGTCACAGACAGAATAGGGAAACTGGTGATGAAACATAATCTTCAAATGATCTAAAGATTGACCAGGAAAATCCAGCAAACACTGTGCTCAGTGAAGAACAGGAGAGACCCTCTCATGGCTACAGGTGTACCACATACTGTGCAGCTGTGGGCAGGTCTACATAGGGACCACCAAACACAGCATTCAAACACAAGTCAAGGAACACGAGAGACACTGCAGTCCGGGTCAGCCAGAAAAATCAGCAGTAGCAGAACATATTATAAACCATCAGGGGCACTGAATGCTATTTGAAAACACAGCCAACAACTACTGGGCGAGAATGCACAGGGAGGCCATTGAAATGCACAAACACCTGGACAACTTCAACAGAAAAGAAGAAATGCTGAAAGTAAACAAAGTTTGGTTACCAGTCCGGAAAAACACCAAAATTAAGACTCAAGACAAGCAAATGAACACCACACAGGCTCAAGGGGTTTCCCCATAGACAACAGAATACCAATTAAATAGACACAAATCCCCCTCGCATATCCTTCACACAACACACCTCCAGGCTGTGCCATTCCACACAGTACAACACACATATTAACTCCACCATTAACATGTAAAAAACAATGTCTTCCCAAACAAGGGTCCTGCAGGTATATATACTCCATGCACTTCCACACCACCACCCTCTGTCACAGTTGCAGGTGAAACATAAGGAATAAATTCTTCCAGCCACACAGCCCCAAAAAAAAAAAAAACAAAAAACAAAACAAAACAAAAACCCACAGAAAAGTAAAGATGACAATCATGAAAGCCTTTGACTGCACATTGAACATCTACAGAAATTCCCTCTTCTGCATAACCATTAAAGAGACAGGAGCCTTCCCCAGTTTTCAGTCTGAAAAACCTAGAACAAGATCTTACTAAACAACCCAGAGGCTAGAGAGGCTTATCAGTTAAACTGCACTTGCACTCAGTTAAATTGCACCAGTTTTGCCCCTGTCTTGGGTTTCCCTAGTGAGGAATAATAGTAAAAGTTACATGTTGCATGTTACATTTTTTTTTATTTTTGTATATAAAATAGACTCTACTATTGTATTCGAATTAGTGTATGTTCATTTTTGCGCTTAATGCCTTTCCCTCCAGTCTTCAGGCATATTGCAAAATTCAAGTAGAGTTTTGATATGACTCTATTCAATGGGAGATTGCCTATGGAATATACCTTAACAAAACCTCTTCCTTGTCATTTGCTCTAAATGAATGAATGAATGAATGTGGAAGGATGGAATAGTGGGGAAGGCTAAACACTAGAAAGGAAGCAATTTAGATAGATTTGTCAAATGTGAGATTGGTGTATAGAAAGGTTTATTTTTTTAAAAAAATTAGAATTGGGGGGAGTAGTATTTGAAATTTCATAAAATTATAAAATTGAAAGAACCAAAAGAAAGGATAAATGCCACATTACATGAAAGCAGAATACTAATTAACAGAAATAATAGAATACTACAAGTTGCCATTGCTTACTTAAAACATTCTCTGAAGACATATGTAAATGTATGATGAAATGTCAAATTTACTCACTTTGTGACATTAAGTGGAGTTTTAAAATTACCTAGCAATCTCATGTGTGAAACAGCATGTGGTCAAAAATGAATTGTGGCAAAATTCCAGTGGTGCAAACAGTTTAATATGCAGCTGCAAACATTTCATGCAGTAGAAAAATGAAACATGCATTAGGAAACAGGTTTTAGTGCAATTGGCAATATATACTTATATTTTTAAAAAGCAAATAAATAGATGGAAAGAGACAAAGAAAGAGAAAATTGAAATGACCATGGTTACCTTTTAGTCTTCATAAATTTATATTAATAGTATATTATTGAAACCAACTTCCTACCTGTTCTATTTGTCACCAAAGGAGACTATCAGAAGACAAGTCTGTCTTCTTTGGAATCAGTGCTGTAGGCATTGTCAACTGCATCCAGAGCTCCTTTTGTACCACAGCTTCAGGATTTACTGGGACATGGAAAATACTACTCTTCGTCATTATATTTTGTAATTACTTGCACCATTACCTAACTTTGCTCAATTCTGGTTTGGTCCACAGTGCTATCACACTTCAGGGACAAGTATCTGTCCGGTACTTGCCTTCTGGGTTGTTGTGCAGTAGGAAATAAAGCTTGGAGTAACCCTATTCCCCTAACAGAGAGATAAATAGGATAGATAAAGTGAATTTTTTACAAAAAAAGTTACCAAAATGCAAAATAATAGTATAAAGAAAAGTGTGAAGATTTGTAAATGTGCCCACCAAGGAGCAAATTGTCAATATTTGTCATTTTAATGTGTGAATTTACATCCCTAAAACCAAGTGACAGCAAACTGTTTTATACTGTATTGTTGCACCATCCCCCCCTCCTCTCTCTCTCTCTCTCTCTCTCTCTCTCATTCCTCACAGCTTGCTTGCAGGGCAGTGAAAAATAGACATAAAAGGGATGTGCAGGTATGAACTGGATATGCTGTAGGAAAGACAGAAGGAAATCAAGCTATAACTGGAAGCCTTGCCAATTATACAATCTGGAGAGTGAATATAATTGTTTCAAGACACCAACCAATGTGAGAAAAAGGGTGACTGTTGTCCCTCTATGGTTCTCACTAGTTAAGCCCTTCTCAGGTTTTGCCACCCTCCTGCTTCATCAGATTGGCAGTGGTTCTGCTCATCACAGGAGATGGCAAAGAAAAGTAAAGAGAAGGACTACAGAGGGCAAGAGATGTGCTGGCTGGCTGTTGTTCTTCCTTCACTGAAGATTTAAAGTAGAGATTTAAAATTTTGTGCACAATTTTTCAGTTGCCCTGACAAGTTAGAACTGTAATAGCAAGTCCTTTTCCTTGGCCTCTTCCTATCTAAGGAGAAAGTTTTTCGCATAATGGATAGTAATCCATCCTTGGTTAATACAGATGGATCTCAATCACTGTAGTGTATTGATCTGAGGAACAAAGCTTCTGTGCACTGAATCTGTTGCCTATTCCACTTGGAGGCATTTGATGTCTGCAGCATGAGAGTTTAAACTAAAAACAGATGTCTAAAAGGAAGTGATTTAACTGTGTGAAAGCTAGTGTAAGTCAAAGAAATCTCAGGTGCCTACATCAGAGTTCATTCAAGGGTCAGCCTCAGAAAACAACAGTAAATAGTTCCCAAACTTAGTCAAACAACACTAAATAACTTTCCATAGCTTCCCACTATATACTGACTACTTTCACCATATGCCAATAATTTGGATATGGCCCAGAAAAACACCTTAAAGCATCTCAAACTTATCATTAGGTAATACCTGACTTCAAAAGGTTGAGTTTTATTTTTATTTTTAACTTTTATGTGTTTCAGTTTTACAAAGAACATTAAACCAATAATAACAACAAAATGTTCAAACAGACTTGACTAAATTCTATAATTAAGTGTGGTAAAATATGCTACTCCCTATTGGAGTTGCTAACTCCTATTATTTCATTTAAATGTAAATTAATATACAGTCATTCCTCCATATTTGCGACTTTGATATTTGCGGATTTGATTATTCACGGATTTCATTAATATGTTCTCTCTAGGACTGTCTAGGTCCTCCAGTGTAACTCTGTGGTCAACTTTAAAAGTTGCACTGAAAGACCATTTGTAGCTACTCCAGTGCCATTCTATGGTCAGTGTATGTTGGACATTGACCACAGAGTTGCACTGGAGGACCTAGAGATTCCTAGAGAGGTGTCCTCTCAGGTAAAAACAGTGTTTTTGTTATTTGCGTTTTTTCCATATTCATGGGGGTCTTGTTCCCCTAACCCTAGCGAATATGGAGGGACAACTGTACAACTTATTTACCAAATAACTGATCATAGCAGTTGAAAAGAGTAATTACAATAAGGATATAGAACTACAAATACTATGTTATATCCAGTGATGTTTATTCACCAAAGGAATGGATGCTGTTGTTCCAACAGTTTACCTCTCCCACTCCAGAACCCTTTTCACCCTCAAAATCTATGCTTGGGAGTCTTTCCAGAGCTGATTTTACTGATATTAAAGTGTGTGGGGGTGGGGGGGTAGGAAAAGAAAGGAAAATAACTTAACAAATGTAGATTTAAAAATATATATATTTAACTCACAAACTGATGGTCAGAGAAATGCTCTTTTGTCATTGCAAGTGCTGGAGAAAGCAAACTTAAGTAAGGTGAGGCAGTTACAGACCATACAGAGGTTGTTATCCAAAATGGAGAGGAAGTATAGTAGCAAGATTTCAGTTATTCCAAAGTCACGGACAAAAAGCAAGCAGTCACAATGGGCAAAGATGAAGAAGGAAAAAAAAAACAAGTGCACTACTTTAATGAGGGGACAGCAGTCAAGGAAAGCATATTTTGCTGACATCTTGCCTCACAACAAGATTCCCCTCAGTTTCTGGGAGATTTATCACTACTGACCATGCCATGGCAGGTGGCTGGTTAATGCAATGCTTCTTATCAAAAAATCCAATATTGTGTAGTGGTTTGGCTGTTGGACTAGGGCTCCAGGAGCCCTGGCTTGAAATGGCCTGTCAAGCATGGAAATTCACTGGGTGACTTTAGGCAAATCACACTATCTCAGTTTAGGAAGAAGGTGGTGGCAAACTTCCCCTGAATAAATATTACTAAGAAAATCTTGTGACACTTTTGTCATAAGTCGGAGTTGATTTGTTGCCAGATACTAACAAAACAACAAGAAGTGTTATTGATGCTGCACACTGCTGTTTTTCTTGACATCAAGGTGTGATTCCTCACCACTATCTCTTCAGGCTGGGAGACTGGGATTAGTCAGGTAACCTGTATCTGAATTTGTCAGGTAACCTGTATTTGAATTCAGAAAACTTGTAGGGGTAGCTGTGTTGAAATGTTTGGTATGTAACATTTTGGCTGATGAAAAAGCCAATGGAGCTTTGAAAGCTTGCAACAAGTATATTGTGCATTTCAGTATCACTGTTTGGTGGAATTTTGTTTGAATTTACTAAATGGCCAACACAACTACCTCTACATGCTTTCTGGATTTTGAGATACCGCATTATAGCTGCAGCAGGGGAGCCCTAGTCCAACATCCAAACCGCTACACCATATTGGGTCTTTTGATAAGAAGCATTGCATTAACCAGCCACCTGCCATGGCATGGTCAAGTAGTGATAAATGAGCCAATGGACTGGGACTTTCAACCAAGGTAATTTTTCTTCTTCTCAGATTTGGACTGGATTGCCATGTTTTACCTCTGCACCTAACAAAATGTTCCTGATGTAAAAACATGGAGACTTCTTGAGGAATCCACTGGCCTCTGCCTAAAAAGAGGCCTGTGGTCTCACAGAAATGGAGACATATTGTATTGCAAAAGAGGGGTCTTTGTTGATATGCAAATGCACTTTAAATTTTCTTGACTTTGAAAATCTCCCTATTGCCACATGGCCAGAGGAGGAGGGGCCAGCCTGCTAAAGATACTCTCCTCATATCATCTTAACTAAGGACAGAAACAAAAAAAAAATGCAGACATCTTACTAACATCTCCTATTTTTCTCCTATTTAGTATGTAACATCTTGCCTGATGAATAAGCCATTGGAGATTTGAAAGCTTACGACAAGTATATTGTGCCTTTTGGTTGGCCAATAAAGGTATCACTCTGTGGTGAATTTCTTTTTGACTTATCATCTTCACCTTCTGGTTCTCTGGGCTCCCAACTCACACACAACATTATAGTCCAAGCAGGTACATTTAGCATCAGTGTTTCACTTTGCACTCTTAAGTAGTGGAGGCTAGGATTTTTACATAGGAGAATGAGCAAGGTTTCTACTATTCTTTCAGGTTATTTTATTAAAATGCAGAAAATAGTAAATACACAAATACATACTTCCCTTAGGGGCCTAGACTTTTCATTGTCTAGGCACATAGCTTATCATCTACTTTATATTTCATGTAAGGCATTCCATATATTACATTATATTCCTTCATATTCAGCATAGCAAATAGTTACTAAGAGGCAGCTATATATAGTCAAACATTTATAAGGAAACGAACCTTTATATGTCTTCTGTGTGTCAAACACACAGGCATTAAAATTATGTAACTGGCATTTCTCTATTGTAAATAAAAATTGAATTGGCTGCATCTTCACTGAATAAATAATATATTGGATAGCACTTTGTCATGACTGAATGCTATGGAATCCTGGGAATTGTAGTTTCTTGTGACACTAAAGCTCTCTGACAGAGAAGGCTGAATGTCTACAATTCCCTAGCACTGAGCCATGGAAGTTAAAGTGGTGTCAGACTGAATTGTTTCTGCAGTGCGAATGTGACCATAGTGACTATCACTCATTTTAATGATAATTGGAAAGGTTTTATTATTATTATTATTATTATTATTATTATTACTCTGCTTTCCCCAAAAAATTTGGACTCAAAGCAACTTACAATTTAAATACACAGTACAATTAAAAAAACATACAAAAGTGGCCATTAAAATAGAATTAACTTTAAAATTGATCACTAGTAAAAAATAGATTAAAAAGATAAATGCACTTTAAAATCAAACACTTTAAAACATTACAACCCCCCCCCCCCCCCAGGTTCTTTTAAAGCTTTCTTATCTTAGAGACCAAGCCAGCTCATACACGGAAATATGAACTAACAAATAGCCCAGACCTGAGCCACATAGGGTTTTATAAGTCATAGCCAGCACTCTGAATTGTGCCTGGAAACAAATTGGCAGCCAGTGAAGCTTTTTCAGCAGGGCATTGCGTGGTCTCTGTAACCTGCTCAGTTAAACATTTAGCTACAGCTCTTTGGACCGGCTGAAATTTCTGAACACTCTTCAAAGGCAGCTCCATGTAGCGTGAATTACTGTAGTCCAAACAGGATGTAACTAAGCAATGTTCCACAATGGCCAGATCTGTTGTCTCAAGGAATGGGTGCAGTTAGTGCACAAGCTTTAGATATCCCAAAGCACTCCTGGGAACTGCAAAGACCTGGGCCTCCAGGTTCAAAGTTGAGTCCAAGAGTTCATCCAAACTGTGAACCTGCATCTTCAAGGGGAATGTAACCTCACATAACATAGGCTAAATCTCTATTCCTTGATCTGCTTTCTGACTGACCAGGAGAACCTCTGTCTTGTCTGGATTATTTCAGTTTGTTTGCTTTCATCCAGTCCATTACTGATGACAGACACTGGTTTAGGACCAGGACAGCATTTTTGGATTGAGTTGGAAAGCAGTAGTAGAGTTGGGCATCACCTGCATATTGATGGCACCATAGCCCAAAACACTAGATGACCGCTCCCAGCATTTTCATGTATGTGTGGAATAGTACAGGGGTCAACACAATGGCCAGGGATAGCACCCCTAGCACCACTCCAGGTTCACCTCTTTAGGAAAGAAGAGATTCACTGTGAAATAATACCTTCAGGTCCCATCCCAGAGAGGCAGCCCATAAGGATACCACAGTTGATCTGGAATAATATTATCTTGCAAAGATTTTTATTTTCCTCTCAGTGACAGAATAATTATTGTTTGGTTTGTACAATTGACCTAACTTACACAATTGACTTAACTTATCATGGACACATTGGTCACATTCTTACTTGGTTTTGTTTGTCTCAGCTTACAGTAGCACATAGTCAAATCTGTTTGACTTGTAGTGTTGCAACTGCATCTTTTGTTGGGGTGGGATTATTCCCGTGAAATTAATAAAGAGAAAGAGAAAGAATAAGTCCCATCTAAAAAGACTAATATTGCACCCCAGCAGCAGCACATAAGGGAAAAAATGTGGCAGGAAGCAGAATAGAAAGAACATAAATATTTGCCCATTGCAAGGATTTGTTGGAAAGCATTTCTTCTGAAAACATTATTTCTTAGCCCTCTACTTGAACTACAGTTTGGCACAGAACTAATGAAAAATGTAAATTCATTTGCTTTGTATGGGTAAGGATATAGGACAATTTGCAAGTCAATCTGTAAATTCCCAAAGTTCTCTGTTACAAAGGCTGGGGAAAAATGTCATCTTTGGAGCTTAAAGAAAATAATTGGAAATTGCATTTGGTCTCAGCCAGCAATCATACTATTAGTCTTACCCTGCTATTTTGTACTTTAGCAGATAATTTCCAGTACCAATCCATACTTCATACTGCAGCCACTATGCAGAGTTATTATCCTAGAGATGTATTTTCTCTGCAACTGATGAATCTGAAATTTAATGCATTTTTCTTGAAAATGATTTTCTCCCTATCACTGTCAACTGATCATGTGGTCAACAATCAGTGGAAAGATGATGCCTTTTATAATAGGGAGAAGGTCAATATTATGAAATAATAATAATAATAATAATAATAATAATAATAATAATAATAATAATAATAATAATAATAAT
>NC_056524.1:94444830-94526243 GCF_019175285.1 Sceloporus undulatus
CTTATTTTGCAGTCTCAGTATCCAACACTGATATCTTGTACTTTTGAGAGATGTTTCATTCTGCTTTTATCTTCTGTCTTAAAATCCAATACTTCTGAGCACATTTACTGTGTTATTCCAATAAAAGTCTTCCTACAGTATCATAAGGAAAGGGATTCCGGCAGTCTTTATGGTCTTGATTTTTCAAAAAGAACAGAAATCTCACGTCTTGAAAGAAGCAATATTATCAAGATAACTTTCACCCATTTCTGAACAATCTCTTTTGCCTTTTTCAAAAGTTTAATCTGTCAGTGTGCACTAAATTATAACTTTGCATAATTGGCCTCTGCCGGGTGTTTTCAAATTGATTTCAAAGCAGCTAAATTTTCTTTGTAAGATGTGTTACATGCTGTTGCCAGTTGCCCACATAGGCAATGTCAGTGGAGATGTCAGATTTTTCTTCTTGGACTGTCACATGTTTCATTTTCCCCACACCTCCTCTGTGTCCAATTATATTTGACATTTAATGTAAAATTCACAGCCAGAATATTATAATCTTTTGAGGGGTAATGTGAGATGATGCTAGGAATTTAAATTGTGAAAAAATAATAATAGTATTCCATACACTGCAGACAGCATTATTTTAGACTTCCATTCACAATCTCTACCGGTGTTCTTGCAGAAATGGTAAAGATCCAATGGTATATTTCATGATGTACTCCCATATTTAATGCCAGTAGTACTGATATTAATTTTGTATCTGTGTACAATACAGCCTTTACCCACTCTCACTCTGTTGCTTTATCACTTTTCTTTCACAGTCCTTTACAATTACCTCAGGAAATTACCTCAGGGACTGGTATTATTATTATTATTATTATTATTATTATTATTATTATTATTATTATTATCTTTTATTTATAAAGCACTGTAAATTTACACAGCGCTACACATGCAATCTTTTTAATTGGACGGTTCCCTGCCCTCAGGCTTACAATTTTAAAAAGAAACGACACAAAAGGAGAAGGGAGTGGTGGTGGGGAAGGGGATGAGGACCAGCAGTTCTTCTCTACCTCCGAGGCCTGGACCAAGGCAGATGGACTGGAGGGAGGGCTTGGCTTCTTAATGGATGGTTAATCTTGTTCCAGGGAGGCCTGTTGGAGCTAGCCTGCCTCTCTGGTAGGATAATACATATAAAATACATAGCAATACAGGAAATGATTCAATAAAGCAGGCAACAAAAGAACATCGAATAGCAAGTGACAATTATGCAATGCCTGGGAATGCTTCTCTGAACAGAATGGTCTTCAACTCCGTTTTGAAGCTGGTTAAAGAAGTGATGGCTCTTGCTCGCAGGGGGAAGAAGGTTCCAGGAATGAGGGGCAGCGAGTGAAAAGGGGCGAATCCGAGATGGGGCAGAGGGAATCCTGGGCTGGGACAGCAGACCTTGACTACCAGAACAGAGGGCCCTAGTGGGAAGGAGAGGAGAAATAAGGTCTGATAAGTAAGGAGGGGCCAGTCCATGGAGGGCTTTAAATGTAGACAGCAGGAGCTTATACTGAATGCGGAAAGGGAGGGGGAGCCAGTGAAGGGATGCCAGCACAGGAGAGATATGGTCAGAACGGTGGGCGGATGTGATAATGCATGCAGCTGAATGCTGGACAGAAATTAAAGGACGGAGGTGAGAAAGAGGAAGCCCAGCCAGGAGGATGTTACAGTAATCAAGTCGTGAGACCACTAGGGCATGGACCAGGATCTTGGCAGTAGAGGCAGAGAGATATCGTCGGATTTTAGCAATAGCAATATTGTATAGAAAGAATCTACGAGTCTTGGCTGTGGTCTGGATCTGCGGGATACACGACAGAGAAGAATCAAAGATAAAACCAAGACTGTGGGCTTACTGGACTGGTTGAATAGAAATGTTGTCCACAGAGACAGAAAAGGAGAGTTGAAGGGTGGACTTAGGGGGAAAGACAAGAAGCTCCATCGTGGACATGTTGCGCTTCAACCGCCGATGGCGCATCCACTGCGAGACAGCTGTGAGACAAGACAAAACTTGCTGTTCAAGCCTTGGAGAAAGGTCAGGGGCAGAAAGATACAACTGGGTGTCATCGGCATACAGATGGTATGAAAAACAAAAAGAGATAAAGAGTTTACCTAAGGGCAGTGTGTAGAGAGAAAACAGAAGGGGACCCAGAACAGAGCCCTGGGGAACTCCAACAGATAAGGGAACAGAGGATGAAGTCTGACCACCTGTGACCACTGCAAAAGATCTGCCTGACAAATAAGATCTAAACCAGTCGAGAACAGAGTCTGAGAACCCAAGGTCAAAAAGTATATCAGCTAGAAGACAGTGATCAATGGTGTCAAAGGTTGCAGACAAATCAAGAAGGATGAGAACAAAGTAAAGGCCATTAGCCTTGACCTGTAAAAGGTCATTCGAGATCTTAGTGAGAGCTGTCTCTGTAGAATGCCATGGGCAGAAACCAGACTGAAAGGGATTGAGGATGGAGTTGGCTTCAAGAGACTCAAGACAGCGAGAATAAACAACCTGTTCCAAAACTTTAGAAAGAAAGGGAAGAAGAGAAATCGGACGATAGCTAGACAAAGAGGAGGGGTCAAGAGAAGGTTTTTTCAGAATTGGGGAAATGAGAGCATGTTTGAAGTCTGACGGGAAGGAGCCTGTAGAGAGAGAGAGATTGAAGATATGGAGAAGCGAGGGCAGAAAAGAGGGAGCTATAGAAATTAGAAGGCAAGTAGGAATTGAATCAAGAGTACAGGTTGCAGGTTTGGAAGAGTTCAGAAGTGTAGAGAGTTCATCCAAAGAAGCAGGAGGAAACACAGAAAATTTTTTAGGCGAGGGCGATAGAAGATTATGAGCAGAAGAAGAATCGGGAGGGACTATCTTAGAGCGAATAGTGGTAATCTTTGAGATGAAGTAATTAGCAAAGTCATTAGGAGAGAATGGTGAAGAGACAGGAGGAGAGGGAAGTTTAAGCAATGTGGTATTAACGCTTCTATCCAGCATGGACAGTTCCTAGCTACTGGAGTAATTTCCTGAAGTAATTGTAGTGGACTATACAGTAACCTTGGCCATTACGTCAGAGACTGATACCTCTTCACTTTTAAACCACTGAACTTTTATACTCTTAAATTCAGATGAAATTCTTGGGTCACTGGTCACTTGAACTCAGACCCCTGTAACACCTATTTTCTGCCAGCACACCTCTAAGCACCAGATTTCATGGATCCCAACATTGCCACCAATTTTATATAATCATAGAATATAGAGTTGGAAGAGATCACAAACATCCAGTCCAACCCTCTGCCATGCAGGAACTCACAATCAAAGCATCCCTGACAGATAGCCATCCAGCCTCTTTTTAAAGACTTCCAAGGTAGGAGACCCAACCATACTCCAAGAGAATATGTTCCACTGCCAAACAGCCCTTACTGTCAGAAAGTTCCTCCTAATGTTGAGGTGGAATCTCTTTTCTTGGAGCTTGCATCCATTGTTCCCTGTTCTAGTTTCTAGACCAGCAGGAAAAAAGCTTGTTCCATCCTCAATGTGATACCCCTTCAAATACTTAAACAGGGCTATTTAAAAGTGATGGCAGTTTGTGAACATCCTTTTTAAATTGTGGTGTGCAGAACTGGACAGAGTATTCCAGGTGAGGCCTGACCAAAGTAGAATAGAGTAGCACGATTACTTCCCTTAATCTAGATATTATACTTTTATTGATGCAGCCTAAAATAGCATTGACCTTTTTAGCTGCCGCATCTCACCATTGAGTCATGTTCAACTTGTGGTCTACTAAGACTCCTAGATCACTTTCACATGTAGTTTCATTAAGCCAGGTGTCCCCATCCTATATCTATGCATTTTATTTTTTGTACCTAAGTTCAGTATCTTACATTTCTCCTTGCTGAAGTTCATTTTGTTAGTTTTGACCCAGCTTTCTAATCTTTTAAGGTCATTTTGAATTTTGATTCTATTCTCTGGGGTATTAGCTACTCCTCCTAATTTGTTGTCATCTGATTTGATAAGAATGCCTTCCATTCTTTCATCCAAGTCATTGATAAATACCTGTGTCTATTATTATTATTATTATTATTATTATTATTATTATTATTATTATTATTATTATTATTAACCTTTATTTATGAAGCGCTGTAAATTTACACAGCACTGTACATCCAATCTTTTTAGTTAGACGGTTCCCTGCCCTCAAGCTTACAATCTAAAAAGACATGACACAGAAGGAGAAGGGAGTGGTGACGGGAAAGGGTAAGAGGTCCAGCAGTTCCTCTCAACCTCCGAGGCCTGGACCAAGGCAGATGGACGGAAGGGAGGGCTTGGCTTCAAAATGGAAGGTTAATCATTATCCAGGGAAAATACATACTCACAAGTAGGATAATACATATACAGTACATAGCAATACAGGAAATGGATCGATAAACAGCCAACAACAGAACATCAGATAGTAAGCGACAATTATGCGATGCCTGGGAAGGCTTCTCTGAATAGGATGGTTTTCAACTCCGTTTTGAAGCTGGTTAAAGAAGTGATGGCTCTTGCTTGTCGAGGAAGAAGGTTCTATAACACTCTTAAAAGTACAGGAGTGCCAATTCATCTGATAGTCCTGATTTAAAATCTGTACTTAGGAAAAGAGGCAACTATTAATACAGAATATGGAAAAACAGAATGATTCCTAACTGGCAAGGGGGTCAGGCAAGGCTACATATTATCATCCCACTTTTTCAACTGTATGCAGAAAATATCATATGATAAGTAGGCTGAGATTCAGAAGGAGGAGGAATAAAGATAGGAGGAAGGAACATCAACATTCTAAGGTCCTTTCCAAACAGGCCTTTTAGTATGTACCCTGCACATACTAGGGTTGCCCAGGGGCATCTCTTTCAGACACCTCCAACCCTAGTACGTACAGGGTTCATACAAAATGGCGGTGCCCATTCTACATGGGTGCCACCATTAGGACGTCACGGCCGTGCCGCTTCCAAATGGAGCGGCGCGGACATGATGTCCTGGCGCCGTGGAAGGGCGCCTGTGGCACCCTTTCTGCGGCGCCAGAAGGAGCTCCATTTCAGAGCTCCTTCCTTCATTTGTGTTGCTGGTACAGCCTTTACATGGCTGCACCAGCGACACAAAAAAGAAAGGGGCCGAGTGGTCCCTTTCTCTTCTTCCCCGCCACTGTTGGGGTGTCGTTGGGGCTTGAGGCCCTGATCTGTTGGGGAAAGGGGCGGGTACAGGCAGCCCCAAAGGGGCGGTCTGTAAACCGCCTAAGATACATGGATGATACCATACTTCTAACAGTAAACATTATGAACTTGGAACTACTATGGAAGGTCAATGAAGAAAGTGTAAAGACAGGCTTGTTGCTGAACATAAAGAAAACAAAAATAATGACCACAAAGGATTGACTTCAATTCAACCTAGACAATGAAGAAATCAAAATAGTAAAAAATTTCTCATACCTTGGATCAAACAGAATGGAGACTCCAGTCACGAAATAAGAAGACGACTAGGAATGGGAAGGAAAATGATGAAGAACTATACAAGATCCTAAAGAGTAAAGATGTGCAACTGAGCAGTAAAGTTAGAACCATCCAAGCCATTTTATTTCGCATCACCATGTACGGATGAGAGAGCTGGATGGTGAAGAAAGCTAACAGAAAGAAAATCAATGCATCTGAGATGTGGTGCTGCAGAAGAGTACTGAGAATACTGTGAACAGCCCCAAAGACAAATACATAAGTCCTTGAACAGATTAATCTTGAACTCTGCCTGGAAGCCAAGATGACTAAATTGAGGCTGTCATAATTAGGCCACATCATGAGAAGAAAAGGATGACTGGAAAAAAACAATAATGATAGGAAAGGTAGAAGGCACAGAGGCTGGGATGCCAGGTAATCTTTTTCCCCCCACACCATACATGCATATCATCACACAAACACACCACCTGTGATGAAATACTTCCCACATCTGCCCAAATTCGATGTATTTGCATGGCTGTCCCTTTGATCTGCCACACATCAATAGTGCTATTCTCTGCTGGTCCAAGGCATTGCTGCACCAGTGTGTGATACATTGGCAAAACATAATCTTGGAGCCCCTCACACATGCCCCTTTCACCCCTTCACCCCATGTCCCCCTGTTGGACTGTCTGGATTGTGTATGGTGTGATACCATTAACTGGTATTGCACTTTCATTTCTTTGTTTTGCTACAGCCCTGCACTCACATCAGAATGCTTATATGCATCAGCAGAGATGTACATTTTCTGCCTTGCGTTGGACTATCATGTCTTCTTTTTGTTCTGGTTTTCAGGCACAGAGTACAGCTTCAGTCCAGTTTCCAGCTGCTTTCAAATACCCTACCTTCAAAGTGGCTGGAAACTACTTCATTTTGCTCATCTGTATCACCCCCTAAGAGGCTTTTTATTATGGTATGAAGCTTCTCGGACTCATCTTACAGTATGTACATATTCTTGATTAGGTTCATCGTCAGGAGAATGTCTCTGATTGGGAACCCATGAAAGCAGTTATGCACAGGCTGTGCATTACAGAATTTAGCATTCTTAAACCCACACACTCAGAACTGGAGGAATATGAGACTTGGTCATGGGATGGAGTTAAAACAGACCAGTGCAACTCCCTATCATTACCACTCCCAGGATTTACTCACAGAGGATCCAGGGAAGCAAATAGTTTTAATCATCCCTCCTCACTAGTATTATTCCATTGAATTAATTTGGGTGTGAAAATGATAAAATTATCTCCCTCCACCTCCCCGATCATCTACTATTTATACAATGTCATCTGAATATTTTCCATTTCACTGAGCTGGCATTCATTAGTTGCACTTCCACCCTAGCTGCCCATTTAGGGTCTCTGAAGAGAAAGACTACCTGGGCACAATCAACATTCCTTTCCCACAGTGGCACAACTGCCTCTCCTGACATATCTTCATCTTTCTTCTATAGTTAAAATGGGTGCTCTCTGTTTCCTCCCACCATATATATATATATATATATATATATATATATATATATATATATACACACATTTAAAAACCATATCTTTCTCAACACCACTGATTTAATAAACACATTCCAGTCAGTTATATGTACATAGAAACACTTCCTTCCTTCTCCCTCTGTTGTACTTATTTACCCTCAAAATAGTAAGCTGGTTCAAAGGCACAAGAAGTCCATAGAGAAAGTCCTGAACCAGGAGATCCATCCCACTAGAAAACAGCACACACCTGTCTCAGGAATATCTCTGGACAGCCAATGGTAAGCAGAGGATGGCAGACTAGTCACAGTATTCATGGGCATGTACTCTCTTGCTCTTGCTCTTCTAGTGTTGTGTGTGCATGTGTGCGCGCACACACACATGCTGTTTAATGTCTGCTGGAAACTGGTGGCAGTGTTATTCAGCAGTCTAGCTTCTCTTAATTAGTGTTTGTTTCTGTTCCTTCTGTGAAGTCTATGATAGCACTGTCTGACCTTTTCATGATGAAATTTCAAACAATGTTTTCACAAGAATGCAAGTGACATTTGTGTCAACACTTTTAGATAAAAGGGAAGCGAAGTGCTGCTCTCCTAGTTTACATTTCAAGTTAAATGGCTAGGACTTCAGAAACACCACACATCAATATGGATATTATTTGACTATTTTACATATGAGCATAACTATCTTTCCATATAATTTTAAATATTATATCACAGCATTACAGCTGAGCCTGTATGAGTCTTAAAAGGGTATTTCTTGGTGACCAGGGCCATTTAATATTCACACAATATTAATGTGAAATATTACAGAACTACTGTTCAATTAAACCTGCATGCCACTGATAGAAATTATGAGTATCACTTGATTAAAGAAATATTTTTGATTAATTATATAAGTTTTAAAGTTTTATTTGATAAATCTATTTATTAATTATGTATATACACACATGTATGTATGTGCACACAATACAAGTTCAAAACTATTTCTTGGATATAGATTTGCTTGGGAGTAAACTCTGCTGAATCACTGAACTTCCATGTATGCTTCATTAATTTTCTGGGACTTTGATTCAAGGAAATAGCAATCCCCCACCCTCTAAAAAATCACACAAAACTAGATATCATATTATCATAAAGATATAGTGAAATCCAGATTATGTGATTTGAGGACTGTTGAATCAAGGAAATAGCATAGAATCATAGAGATGGAAGGAACTACAAGGGTAATCTAGTCTAGCACCAGTGCAGGAGTCCACTGCTAAACCATTCCGAAAAGATGGCCTTCCATTTTTTTCCCTTTAAAAACACTCCAGTAATGAAGAATGCACTGGTTTCTCAGGTAGTCTGTTCCTCTGCTGTACAAATCTTGCCATCAGGAAGTTCTCCCTCATGATTATTTGGAATCACCTTTCTTTTAATTTGAAGCTGTTAGCTTGGATCTTACCATCTGGAACACCAGAAATTATATGGCTTTATCTTGCAATGACAGCTTTTCAGATATCTAAAGACAGCTATCTCATACTACTTCTATCTTTTCTTCTGTATGCCATCCTTACCAGCAACCTCAAGTCAAGAGAGATTGGTTTCCTGACCCTTTATGATGGTTGTCCTCAAGTGGACATGTTTCCAGTTTGTCAGTATACTTCTTAAACTGTATCCAGAACTGGATGTAGTTCTCCAGGTGAAGTCTTAGCAACACAGAATAGATTGGTATTAATAATTCTCTTGATCTGAATACTTTATTTCTGCTAATGAAGCCTATAATTGTTTTATACTTTTTGCTGCTGCATCAAACTATTGACTCATGTTTAGCTGGTTGTCTGTTTAGATCCCTAGCTGCTTTCCAGATATTCTACTGTTCAGCATGCTTTTGAACTGCTATGTTGGCAGAAGCTGAGGCTAGTGACAGAAGCTCACCCCATCATGCAGCATCAAACTGCCAACCTTCAGAACTTACAATGGTCAGAATTGGTGTCTTTAACCACTAAGCCACCACGTCCCACCTAAACCTTGTACCTTGTTTAAATTCATGTTGTAAACACTGACCCAGTCATGTAACCATAAATCCTGATTCTGTCTTCTAGATGATCAATCTCATCCATAACCTCCTGATATAGTATTGCTAACATACATTTCAGTACCTTGCCCAGAAGTGGAATGTGGGAGACTGGCTGATAATTAGTCAATACAGTTGGATTCAAAGGTTGTTGAATCCTGTTTTGATGTAAAGGAGGGATTAATCATGTCCTCTGTATACTCAGCCAGTCCTCCTCTGGCCTTTTTAATGAGTCTGGAAAATGGTTCTCACCTCTCCAAGGATCCTGTCCATATCCTTGGCCTGTAAAAAATGAAAAGTATTCATTAAAACCCAACAAGCTAAAGGAAAGGTTGCATCCATTGGACATGTATAAGGTGTAGCATCCAAATCAGGGCAAAGCCAAATAATTTTATTTGTAAGATGCAAAGCAAATTGTTCATTGGGCTGTCAAATAGTCTGAATTCTTCTGACATTTGCCAAGGGTAAAAAGAATTCTGAATCACTCACAACAGCTCTATGGCTATATGCAGATGTAATAGCAGCAGGATTTTGGTGACTTATTTAGTTTTTATTTTATTGTATTGTATTTGTTTGTTCAGTTTGCCCACCCTGCAATAGAGGTTTTCAATTAGGCTCTAGCAATGTTTGGTCAGAAGGAAAATAGGAAAAGAAAATATAAAAGAAAAAATTAGGGGAATAAATATGTCCTGGTTACATTTTATGCAAATAGAACAATGGTTTAAAAACTGGAAGAAAAAAAATATAGAAAAAGGAAAATATACACAATTTGAACAAATAATCCAGAAAGGAAAAGAAATGGAGGAAAATGAAAATATGAAAGGTACAACTAGTAAAATTTATAAAATATTAATGGAGAATAAGAGGTAAAAATTAAATCAAATTATTTTAAAAGAAATATGGGAAGATGAATTAGGATGTAAAATTTGTGATAATGAATGAAATAAAATTTGGGAAGAATGACATTTGAAAAAAATATCAGTGCGAATTAAGGAAAATTATTATAAATTGATTTGGAAATGGTATTTGACACCAGTGAGATTACATAATATAAACAAAGATAATTCAAAATATTGTTGGAGAGGCTGTCAGGAAGTAGGATCATACATACATATGTGGTGGCAATGTAAATATGTAAAAAAATTGGGAAATAGTAATATTAGAAATAGAAAATATTATGAATAAAAAGATAGATAGAAAACCAAATATAGTATTGGTATCAATATACAATGTTGAATGGAAAGAAGAAGAAAAAAACCTTGTAACAAATTTGTTTACTGCTGCGTGATTAATCATAGCAAGAAATTGGAAAACAAAAATAAATGTGAAATTGGAGGACTGGTATAAAGAAGTTAGCAATTAATGACAAATTAACATGTAAATTGAAAGTAAAAAAGGATTATGGAAAAGAAATGATTTTGATGAAATATGGAAAAAAATATTGAAAATGTATTAAGAAAAGAAGATGGGAAATTACCTCCACAGAAGGAGTTAAAATTTTGGAGGGAGTACAAAGATGGGAATGGCTCCAGGGGTGGGGTGCACTGAGGGGATATTTAGGGTTTTTTTTAATGAATAAGATGCAAAAGTACAGGTATGTATGGAAAGAATATTAAATTTGTTTTGTTTTGTAAAATTTTAAAAAATATTAATTAAAAAAAAGAAGTGCTCTGAATTTTGTACCAATGTCACGTCACCTTCTCACTCGTTTCACAGCCCACAGTTCTCTAGAGAATCAACAACATGATTTAATTCTATTCCATTAGAAGGATGGTCAGGATCAATCTTATTTATCATCCTTTCCATTTCCCCGGGCCTAAATTAACTGCCAAAGAAACAGAAAAATTCCATGATTCATCAGCACAGTGTTGGATCTATCAACCTCCTGGAGCAGACCATCTTAATCAGCTCCCCATACCACTCTTGATGTGGCTTTGAGTTCCAGTGTATCCACTCTAAACCTTTTCTTCTTCTGTGCTGTATGTGATAAGTGCGCTTTTGATGTGAAAGAACTTTCCCTAAGTCTGTTCTCATGGGATGAGCATTATCTTCTCAGGCTTAGACACACTGGAACTCAAAGCCACACTAGATCACTGGTTATCTTAAATGAAGTCCCAAGTCACTCCTGAAATACAACACTGAATTCCCCCAATAACACTAGACAAGGGGATTCCAACATAAGTACATAGGCCACAAGGAGTTAACTCAGGAAGGAAAATCATTGAACAACAGGGCAATGGGGTGGATGGTACACCAGCAGAATGACTAGTCTGCCATGGTACATCTGAATAGTTCCATGGCAGGGCTGAGGGCTTCCTCTGGCTTGGTCAGGAGCCTGTTATCTTTGCTGTACTCTTCCTTGTGCTTATCTGAGGAGGTGTGTTCCAGGTAGGTCATGGCACTCCATCCTATCCAACTGCTCCTGCCTCAGTCTCATCACTCTTCCATTTTGAAAACATAGTTCCTGTTATCAACAGGCCAGAATGGCAGCTATAAAAAAGGCAAAATACAGTCAGCCCTCTTTATCCATGGATTCTTTACCCATAAATTTAAGCATCCATAAATATGGATGAATATCAGCTGGCTGTGTAATAGTTTTTAACATGATATTTTTATATATTGTTTTTATTGCTATGTATGTATTCTGATGTTGAAATTTTAATCTGTACGCTGCTTTGATCATTGTGGAAAAGCGGGATAAAAATAAAATTTATTATTATTATTATTATTATTATTATTATTATTATTATTATCCAAAAGCACACTTTGATTTCACCATTTTATAAAAGGGACACAGTTTTACAGTGCCATTTTATTTAATAGGATGTGAGCAACCATGGGGGGTCCTGGAACTAAACTCCAGCAGATACCAGGCACCCACTGTACTATTCCATTGGGCTGATGCTGAAAAGCAGAGTCTTTTTGTCCTCTTTAAGTCAATGAAACAAGCCCCTGTCTTCCCATTCTTTCTAAAGTGAATCATTGAAAAAGGTACTGCTTTTTTCTTTTTCTTTTTTCTTTTTGGTAAAAACTCACTGGTGGTGATCCCACCATATCTCACTGTGGTTTTATTACACAGCTTCCAGCTTTGCTAGAACTGGTGTGGGTGGCACTTTCTGAAAAAAGATGATAATTCAGCAGTCACAGTACTGAGTCTACAAGGAGGAGGGTAGTTGGAGCAACAAATTTGCACAAGCAGAATAAATGAAGAAAGGACTGCTGGACACACCATGTGCCTCCTGTTGCCTTTCTTGTTAAGATATTCCTGGAGAACTTCTTTTTCTTGAAGAATCTGCTATTCCCCCACACTCTAAAAATCACACAAAACTAGAGATCATACTATCATAAGGATTACCTCTATGGTTAAATCCAGACTAAGTGATTTGAGGATTGTAACCCCAGAACTGTTTTCTTAATATAAATAAGGTTATTGATGAGTTTCAGGCAAGAGGTGACACTTTATTTTTCTTTCAGTGTTGTGTAATCAAGGCTTCTGGTAGATCTTAGCTATAAATAATTTTCTTGTTATTTGAAGGAGGCAAGGGATTGGAAAGACTAAGGGGAATTTTGTAGCCTGAAGCATAGACAATGGGCTGGGAAAAGTTCAAATAAAAATTGTTTTGTCAATACTTTATGAGATGAATGAATCAATACCAACTCTTCTGGCCTTTCCCCTGTTTTAAATTAAAAGTCAGAATTGCCTTGGATGCACTTTATGCATTCTTCACACTGTGTCAAAAACTAAAGCATACAAAATTACTGGCAAGTAGGGAGAAATACATTGGTTACTCTTGCCAGTGTGCAGACATCAACTAGATCATAAATATTTCATATTTGAACATTTGAATTACATGTAGTTTTGGCAATGTATCTGTGCAACATAATGGGTAATAGCCCAGAAAGAAATTTCAGAACTCATACTTTATAATATCTTAAGAGGCATCCTAAAGCAGTGACTCCAAGATGCTGAACTAGGAACAACACATTTGCCAACGTGGGAATTTTTAAACATTATATTGTAGCCAGGCTTCCCCCATCCTATTTCTATGCATTTTATTTTTTCTACCTAAGTGCAGTATCTTACATTTCTCCCTGTTGAAGTTCATTTTATTAGTTTTGGCCAGCTTTATAATCTTTTAAGATCATTTTGAATTTTGATCCTGTCTTCTAGGGTATTAGCTACTTCTCCTAATTTGGTGTCCTCTGCAAATTTGATAAGCATGTCCTCTATTCCTTCATCCAGGTCATTGGTAAAGATGTTGACTAGCACTGGGCCCAGGACAGAACCCTGTGGGACCCCACGGGTCACTTCTCTTCAGGATGAAGAGGAGCAATTGTTGAACGCTCTTTGGGTTCGGCCGATCAACACATTACAAATCCACCTAATAGTTGTATTGTATAGCTCACATTTTACTAGCTGGTTTGCAAGAATGCCATGGGGGACCTTGTCAAAGGCCTTACTGAAATCAAGATATGCTATCTACAGCATTCCCTTTGTCTACCAAACTGATATTTTTTTTATCAAAAAAGGACATCAGATTAGTCTGGCATGACTTGTTTCTCTGAAACCCATGTTGACTTTTTGTGATTATGTCATTTCTTTGTAAATGTTCACAGAATCTCTGTTTAATTATCTGTTCTAAAATCTTTCCTGGTATTGATGTCAGACTAGCTGGACAATAATTGTTGGGATACTCTTTCCCCCCTCTTTTTGAAGATGGGGATGACATTGTCCCTCCTCCAGTCCGCTGGGACTTCTATTCTTCTGGAGTTTTGAAAGATTATTGCTAATGGCTCTGAGATTACATTTGCCAGTTCTGTTAATACTGTTGGATGTAGTTCATCTGGTCCTAGAGACTTATATTCATTTAGATTAACCAGGTATTCCTGTACTCTCTACTTATTCTGTGCTGAATTTCCCCTATTCTGTCCTCTGCTCCATTTTCCTCTGGTTGATAACCCTTTTCTTTTTCTGAGAAGACTGAAGAAAAGGTGTTGAGTAATTTTGACTTTTCTCTGTCCCTTGTTATTATTTCTCCATCTTCTCCATGCAGTGACCCTACCATTTCTTTTTTCTTCCTTTTGCTACAGACATACTCCAAAAAGCCCCTTTTGTTGTTCTTTACCTCTCTAGCAAGACTGAGCTCATTCTGTGCTTTTGCTTTTCTTCCTTTACATGTGCTAGCTCCTTTCATCCACCTCATTACCACTCACAACAGAGTTGGAAGGTAAAGAATATTTAACAAAGCTGGGGATCAAGGCAGCATAAAAGGGTAGACTCACCACAATAATAATTTTTAGATAACTTCTGAAGAAATTACTGTAATGTGTTATTTATAGAGCTTTCCTTGAAAACAACCTAGATGTTCCAGCTAATGCTGAACATGGTGGTCAGATTTGTAAACAATATAGCCAGGTGGAATCTTTTTATATCATTGAAAGAGCCTCACTAATTGTTTATTTGCTTCCAAATCCAGTTCAGAGTGATGCTATTTAACACCCATAATAGCGATTCTACAAAAGCTTCTTTTCCTATACCAGCCTGCCCATGACTTTGGATTATTAGGGCAGGGTCTTCTCCTAGTATTACAAAATTGCTACATTATTTGTAACAAGGGATAAAAAAAATTCTAAGTGGTATTCCAACTATTGAATACCTTTACATAGATGTGCAGTTGACACTTACGGTGCAATTGTTTCAGAACTAGCTTAAAGCATTTTTGCTTGCCCTAGTATTTCAGCTGCCTGAATATACTGCTTTATTTGTTTTTATTAGGGTTCCATACTGTTTTTATTGTTTTAATCATATCTGCATGCCACTGTCTTTCTTGAAAGGATGGAATCTAATTTTAATTTTCTTTAATAAATAGATAGTTGTGTTTATTTTATTTTATACTAATAATCTCTTCCCTATCCATAGATCCTAGCCTTCATCTCAAGTGTGAATAAAACATGAAAGGTAACTACTATGCTGCAGGTGACATGGCCAAATGGAACTTTCTGTCCTCTATGGTGTGAACACAGGACATAAATCTTGCTGCAAACCAATTGATCTTGATGTAGGAAACTGTGTGTGTGTGTTATGTTGGGTGAAATGGGGAAAACCTTTCATGAAGGGAACTGAAATATGTGTGTCTGCTTTTATTTTCTCTCCCCTTATGAAGTGATATGTGATTGTGAATCTCAAGGAACTTGTTGTTCCTGAACAGTGCTATTCTAACTCCACCAGAGACCCCATGAATGTCAAAAATGAGTTTATTGTCAAATTTTGTTTTCTCATCACTTCCCAAGATCCTAGGAAAATGTCAACTAAATCCAACACAATTAGAAATATCCTTGACTGAAAGGCCAAAGCGTTCTCTCTCAAGAAGTTATTAAAAGAACAATTTAGAGGCAGTTTGCTCAGTACCTGTGGAAAATTGATAGCTTGTACTTCTCATGTTCTTGAACAGAACAACCCTCCCCCCACAAAACTACATTTGGCAAGGACAAAGTAGAAGCTGATGACAGTTTCTTATGTAACTAAAGCATGGACTGGGTGGGAGGGAAGTGCAGCACCTAATCCCATGTGATTCATATTCATAATGTTCTTTATCAAGAATATTACGGTGGAATGTTTGTACTCAGAAATCTGTGAACTGAAATTCTAAAAAGATTGCTATATCAGTAGGTTTTTGGCCCAGAGGGGAAAGGCTTGCAATGGCAGAACTGAACTCTGTCTAAACTAGATATAATGTCATACATAGCACCATAGTTTGCTTTGTTCCTTTCTTAGTTCCCCAATTTATTTTAAAATAATATTCAAATCGGCAGTGTATTGGGATAGCGCTCTGTTCTGCCTTAGTCACTTAAACAAGATAGTTGCAGAGCTGATAAAGAAAATGACTTCAACTTTTCATCTACTATACTCAGCAACACTGCCTATGGAGATTATGACATTGCTTTTAAAGCACCTTTTCACTGTTTGGATAAAGGCAAATTTAATATTAAAACCAGATGTTAGCATACTCACTCGTGGCTGGGTGAATGCAACCGGTATGCAGCCCAGATTCCCAACATGCTCATCCAATGAGATGTTGTCATTTTTGAAAAAACACTGGATAAGTGTGGCTGGGTTCTGGGCCAAATGCAGATTGCATTCACTTGGCCACCAGCAGCAAGTGTAATAACACCCAGTTTTAAAATTAAATGCACCTTTATCCCATTGAGGATAAGACAATTTAAAAGCAATGAGATAATCTCCTTTGTTGGTGGTGTCTTTAGATTGTCTTTAAGTCTTCATGACCCTAAGGCAAACCTACCTTGGGATTTTCTTTCCAAAATTTGTTCAACAGGGTGCTGCCTTTGCTTTCTTCTGAGGCTGAGAGAGTGTGATTTGCCCAAGTTTACCCATGGCTGAGCTGAGATTCAAACCCTGGTGTCCAGAAAGACATTCAGGGGTAGTCATGTTGACCATAAAGCAAATTTAAAAATCCACCAAACAATGGTACCTTTATTGGGCCAACCAAAATGCATAATTACATCCACTGGCTTCTTCACCAGACAAGGTGTTAAAAATGATACACAAGCAAATAAATAAATAAATAAATAAATAAAATTAAAAAAAATGAAGATGATAGTCATGGGCCTGCATGACTAACATCTTCAATATTTATTTATTTATTTATTTATTTATGCGTGCTTCTATATGGTTTTTAACACTTTGCCTGATGAAGAAGCCAGTGGAGCTCCAAAAGCATGCAATATGTAATTGTGCATTTTGGTTGGTCCAATAAAGGTATCATTGTTCAGTGGAATTTTGACCTGGTCTCTAGAGTCATAGTTCAGTGCTCAAACCAACACAACCTTTACAGAAGCCCAATCCATTGTTTGATTTTCAGTCATGCTTCCCATCTTAATTACTTATGTGTTTTGTCTAGAAAACTGTAAAGTTTCAATTGTTCTTCTACATCATGATAGAAACGCTGTGGTCTCTTGAGATTTGGATTCATGTCAGAGCCAACCTGCATGATGAATATTCATTCCAAAATGAATATTATCATTCCAAAAAACTAGAAGACCACCAATCTCCCACTTCTGCTTGAATATTATAGGTGGGATACAGACTGCCCAAAAAGGGTGGTCTATCCGCACCTTGTTTTGCTGCGTGAGGGAGCCATAGCGGACAAACCACGTGACTCCCTCATGGAGCAAAAAGAACCCGCAAAAAGCGAGTTTTTTCTGCGGCATCACAATGATGCCAGGATGTGCAGACACTAGGTGTCCATCACATCAAAATGGTGGCCATTTTGACACCCTCGTCTCATGCTAGGGGTGAGGCACATATGGGTGGTGTGCCCTCGGCCAATCCCTAGCACATGACAAGGGCGCACTTTAGGCCCATCTAGATTGGGCCATAGTAAGGGAACTGTCCTTCATCCAGGGCTGTCCTTCGGTCAAAACTGTGGGGTTGCTTGGATGTTCATTATGACAAAACATTGTATAATGATTATTTTAGACCAGGTATCCTTTGAAGCCCCCATATCCTTGGTGGTCATGGACAGTGAAAAAAACATGAAGCAATAAATTCTGCATCTGATGAATCTGCAGTCTTACTCCAAGAATTCCAAGCCTATAAAGACAACAGATAACAGCTAGAAATTGTGAAAATTAGTGGCCATAAAGTGCCTATATGTACATGCAGTCACTTTGATCATGAAAACTCCAAAAATGAAATACTCAAACCCCATTCAAGTGCTATGAATTTGTGAGGATGAGCATGCTCTTGATTATATAGACATAACACAAGTAAAGAAAGGTCTCCTCTAACATGATTCCTCTCTGTCTATGCAGAGCAATAGAAGGGATAGTTTTTTTGTGGGTTTTTCGGGCTATGTGGCCATGTTCTAGAAGAATTTCTTCCTGATGTTTCGCCAGCATCTGAAAAACCCACAAAAAACTATGGATGCCGGCCATGAAAGCTTTCGACTTCACAATGGAAGGGATGTGTCTACCCATCTCTCTCCATAGGTGTTCCTTCTGCCCAAACTCATACCCAAATAGGATTACAGTTTGCAGCACATGCATCTGAAACATTCATGTTGAAATGTTAGTTCATGCAATTACCACCTTCTCACAGCTCCACCCAGACTGTAAATTCACTAGTGTGCCTAGAGACAACTGCCTGGAAGCCATTGATGTCTCATTTAGTAATTAAGGGCTCTGCATAAAAAGGCATGAGTGATTTTAAGAAAGCAGTTCTGCTGGTGGCAATATTATGTCAGGTTTATTTTATTAGTAACACTTTACATAGACAGTCTTGCATATATTGAGAATTTTTAGAGAAGCTTCAATGTTCCAAGCCATATTTTGCCTACTTGGAACTGGATTTATTACTGCAGATTAATAAATTCTGTGTTTGAATGCGTGTTTTTTCCCCCAGAAGTCTTTTTACTTTTTTTTTTAAAAAAAGCTTCACTAGCTGTATTTCTGTCATGCTATTTCTCAGTAGAAATGTCAAGCCCTGACCTATTTCTTTATTTTCCTACAACAGTTTGGCTATCTTTGACAGAGCAGGAGTATTGACACTACAGCTGATGTCAACACCTGAAATGCAGCTTTTCTAAGCACAGATTTCTCAAACCGTTGCTACAAAATTGGCAGATGGGTGAGGAAAGTGTAGTTGAAATAAATGTGTCACATTCTGCAGAGAAGGAAGGCAAGTCATGCTCTAAGGTATCTAAAATATGATTTGAAAGGTCATAATGCTTAAGGAGCTATCTTATACACTACCATTTGTCAATGAAAAGAAGTAAACAGAGAAATGGATTGCGAGGAAGGGTTGTGGAAGGTCACAGCCCTACAGTATAGCCAGACCCAAACTATCTCAAAAAGAATAACTGATGAAAGAACAGCAGCATGTTTTGAAATTATAATCTTTAGAACACTTTGGAAATAATTGTATTCTTTATATTCTTTAAAACTCTGAGTTTCTTCCAGCATTTATTAAGGTGTATCTGCAGTGCATTATGAACTGCTTACAAGATTCAAAAATTGGGACTTTATGATCTGCAGAGACTAGAGATGTCAAGAACATGTAGTAACCACATTGCAGTAATACTCTAAAATACATAATACATAATGCAAAGTTCTGTACTGAACTATATATCCCAAACTATGTCCATGTTCTTCCTCTGGTAAGAATTCATTATTATAGATCTGTAATACATTAATTTGGGAGCTAATGAGTATTTCATAATGTTACTTTTATATTCAGTTTTTGTTGGAGGGTTTTTGGAAAACTGCATCTTGGGTAATGATTTTTGGAGTTGATACTTAGCTGGAATACACAGTTGACTACTACTGATGAAGAAATATCAAAATGGCTTCAAAAAACTCTGGAGGTAGTCGTCTTTCCACTACCATTGCTATTAATTTACTATCTACAGTTTCCACAATCTGTTTATTGTATTGCTGCAACCATTAATGTGTGGACTATTGTCTATGACTTCTGGAAATATATTTTTGAATCAAAGGTTGTGAAGATCTGAGAGAGTATATTCCACTTTCATCTGCTACCCGTCTATCACATGTGGAACAATTTGCCATCTACTGAATGTGGAAATCATTTTACTGGAACAGAGGTTGTCAGAACCAGAGGAAGCACATAGACATATAAGTTTATTGCATGCCATTTCCAGACCATTCTGGGCATCGGATGGAATTGGCATAGAATGGGAGAGAACAGGTATTACTACACAGAAGAATGCCGCTGATGCTGTCGGGAGTCCCCAAGCCATTCCCCATCTGTGCTATGGCAGGTGATTTTTAAGAACAATTTTGAACCATTCTTCAAAATTGGCTGCCATAGCATGGATGGGGAATGGCTTGGGGACTCCCAGTGGCATTGACGGCATTCTCCTGTGCGATAACATCCGTTCTCGCCCATTCTGTGCCAATCCCATCCAGTGCCCAGAACACTCTGGAAATGGTGTGCAATAAACATAATAGTTTGAGATATATTTTACTATATCACTTTATATTACGTATTCTGTGTTTTACAGTATTACTGCAATGTGGTTACTACATATAAATATGTGATCACTGCATATATGTTAGAGTTGTGGTTTTATCCTTTTGGTAAAGTTCATTATATTGTCAGTTTCTCTCTGATATTCTTTCAGTATTTGTCGTGAAACCCTCCTGTTGTGTGTTCTCTGGAGGGCAAAAGGTACCATCAATCTATGTTGCATGTTAAGTGTGTGCGTGTGTGTGCATGTGTGTGTCATTGTGAGCTTGATCAAAGTCTGATGAAAGACATTTGATACTAAACTGCAGAACAAATGAAAGAAATTGCCAGTATCATAGATAAATTGAGTTTACTATCTCATCATTGATCCCCCCCCCTTCTATTCATGCAATCTAGGTAAGGTGGCTGAATGAATTATTTTGGTTTACTAATATTTATGAGTGGTTCATCACAGGAAAGTCAGACTTATCAGAACGTAAAAAGATTCTGTATCCTAGCTATGATGTAGCCAGTGGAATGGTATAAGGTAAACTTCCTTATCCACATTTGCACATTTGTTCTAGATTAATGTTGGCATCAGGCCCAGCCAACAAGACCTATGATGTGTGCATTGTCAAAAAAGGTGCAAAACAAACAAGGATGAAGTAAGCTGATTTAAAGGGTATGAGGAGAAATAGGCAAGGGAAACTGAATGCTTCCAATTTCAGCCCCATGCCTATCTCTCCAGGGATCTTTTCTTTCAACTGGATTCTGCCATCATTAATGGAGGAGCAAAACATCTGTCCATACAATCATTTTCACTTTCAACATAGTGTGTGGAACATCCCTGTGTTTAAATACATTAATAGGTTTACCCAAAGTATCAGTCATAATTTTCTTTGACAACTGATCTTGTGATACTGGGGCTAGTTTGCTCCAGACCTATAAATCTATGAGTCTGGAACAAATATAAATCTATATTAGTTCAATTTATAAATCAAATTTCCTAAACAATGTACTAAAGCAGTTTCTAGTTCATCTTTTTGACTGAAAACTGTTATTTGAATATCAACACCCAACTCCCATTCCAAATATCAGTTTTGATATTTGAAGCTCAAAAACTGGTCATCACTCTTTGATCCCGCAATGAGTTCTATGTGATGGTGAGTCCTATTAAAAGAGATAGCTTTGAAATTATTTTTAATCCAAACGTGCTCTTCCCAAACTGATATTTTCAGAAACCATTGATTTCACATGAAACTTCACTAATATGGTGAAATGAAGCACAGTTTTGAGAGAAATCCCCCCCAAAAAACCCTCTTTATATTAACTTGATTAACTAAATACATTAAGTATCTAGAAATGTTAGTGATGAATGCAGTGTGACTATTCAATTGGAAATTACTACTAGTTAACATTATGACCCTGAACTACTTGGAATTCTGAGAACTCAAGAACCTAAGAGACACTTGAACAAAAGTACACAAGGTAAAGATATGAGATGTACCGTAGCAGAGACTAGAGAAGTCACTAGCTAAATGGTCCAGAAAGTCAGCTCAATCTATAAATTTTTATTGGAGTCAATGGGTGCCACTAAACTGGATCCTTTCTCTGAACTCTATATGCTTATTGTTGCAGTTGATGTTCTTACAGTTCTTTTTGCCAAGTACTGTGTGTCTGAGTTCAAACTGCTACTGTAATCGACTGTAATCTATTTCAGGCACCTTCTATTAAAGGAGCACTGGTGTCCATTCCATGTCTATTTTGTGTTTTTTCTGCAATTATATTTCTCTCTCCCTGAAAGCATTTTTGACAACCTATTAGGAGGATGGGGAGGAGTTTGCCCCTTGAAATAGGTTGCAGTGTACACTTTCCTATCACAGGTAAGCATAACTTTGTCTTTCTTTTGGATAAATCTAAAGGAGGTGGACTGATTAGATGACTCTCATGGGTGGTAAATGCCTTATTCTGTCAAGAAGAGCAGCCTGTCACATTAAAAAAGAAATGTGGTGTGTCCTGTCCTCTAGCTGTGTGCCATCCCCAAACCCATGTAATCTTAAACTGTGCCCTTTTTGATAGATAAATCAAGCAAAGGTGGATTGAGTGGATGACTCTAGTAAATGTCTCATTCTGTCAAGGAAAACAACCTACCACTCTGAAGCTATAGTATGCCTTCTCGCAAAGAACACTTCCCCGGGCCCAGACATCAGTAAAATCAATCATCTTATTGCTAATACAAATGGTAATACCTTTCCATGGTGGTGGAATTCTATGCTCCTGTAACACAAGAGACTGTGCTGATGACAGTGGTGCTCCTGGTAGAGTCTCCCATGTCAGATAGGCTTTTGCTGAGGAGCCAGACTAAATATGGCAATAAGCCAGGCAGCAAAAGAAATATGTGGGAGGGGGACAGGTTACACTGGCAGAAGATCTCTCAGAGGCAACAGCAATGGCTCCATAGTTAACACTTGTTATTACTGCAAAGATGGAGGTACAGTAATTCCCCTTATTCAAAATTCATATATGTTTTTATCACAAAACATATATGAAGAGACAACCCAAAATGAAACAAATGATATTACCAGAAGATGAGACTCCCAGGTTGGCTGGCACTCAACAAGCTACTGGGGCATAGCAGAGGACAACTACAAGCAGCACTGTGACTAATGGCACAAACAGACTTAAGCTGAAAGGATGTTCAGTTCTTGATATTCTCAGAAGTGAAAGGAAGCTCTGTAGTTACACAAGACATTATAGGAATATGGATTGTGAGAAACATGAATCAGGAGAAGCTTGACACAGGAAAACAAGAAATGATGTGTATAAATATCCCATTACTTGAGTGAGTGAGCTAAGGTTGACAAGAATGTGGCATTTTGAGTCAGAGAATTACACAGTGTTTCACTCAGGAAATGAAAATATTAGAAGAAATGGGGTGACATTTATAGTGAACAGAGATCCAGCAAAAGCAGTCAAAGGATATAACGCACAGTCTGACTAAATCATATTAATAAGACTTTGAGGAAAAACACTCCACATAACTATAAGCCAAGTCTATGTTATCACTACAGAAGAAGAATAAGAAGAAAGTGAAACTTTATATGATGGAGGCCAGAAGGAAACTGGTCTCACAATCAAACAGGATTTGTTAATCATAGGTGATTGGAATGCAGAAGTAGAAAAAAATTGCCTAGGATCAAGAAATTCAACAGGAGAGCAATTGATTGAATTTTGTGAAGCCAACAACTTGTTAATCACAAACATATTTTCAAACAATCCAAGAGGTGACACAATATAGGCCAATATAGGCCTGTTACGGACTGCCAGAATAAAGCTGCTTCGGGTCTCTTTGGAGGTATGCTATTTAAATGATGCATGCATCCTAAGAATCCAGAAGTTGCACCAAAGCTGCACTCCGGTGCTTAGGAATGGAGTGTGGCTTTGGCGCAACCCATGCATTATTTAAATAGCATACTTCCAAAGAGACACGAAGCAGCTTTATTTTGGCAGTCTGTAACAGGCCATAGAAATCAAATAGTTTACAAAATTAGAAGCAGAAGATGGAGAAGTTCTACTCTCTTTGCAAGGACTCAAAATTCTATAGTGAAGTTTACCATACATGGAACAAGAAATGCCAGCTATCCAAGTTGGGTTCAAGAAAGGAAGAAGCACTAGGGATCATATTGCAAACATATATTGCATAATGGAGTGCACCAAAGATTTTCAAAGAAAATCCTCCTCCACTTCATAGATTATAGCCAAACCTTTGATTGTAAAGATCATGAATCAACTCTAAAATGTGTGTACCACAATATTTGATTGTTGCAGTGCATAACCAGTACTTGGAACAAGAGGTTAGTGTCAAGACAGAAGGTGGAGAAATTGAATAATATCCAGTTGGGAGCAGTTCAGACAAGCATGCATTTTATTACTCTGCTGTTTAACGTGCATGCTGCATGTATCAGTTAGAGTTAGATATTATTAGTTTGATTGTAATGTCTAAGATGATGACAAGATTTAAGATTCTACATTGTTACATTGTTCTATTTTAGGATTGGAATGGTGGGTTGAGAAGGGCATAAATTTGTACTTATTGGATTGTTATGTTAGTTGCTATGCATTTTTTGTTATTTTTGTTGTTATCTGCTATGAGTTTTTCCTGTTATTTACTGCTACTATGATTTGCTATGCTCTTTTGCCATGTTATTGTTATTTTTCCATGTTAATTGTTATGCTGTTTTTATAGTTATTATTGTTGTTATTTGCTTTGCATTTTTCTTGCTATCTATTGTTATTGTGAATTCCTAAGTTATTTTATTATTCTATTTATATTGCTTTGTTGTGTTTTTTTACAGTTGTATCCCACCCAGATTCTTCATGATTGGGTGGGCTATAAATCATCATCATCATCATCATCATCATCATCATCATCATCATCATCCATAAAGCAGGTTTAAACTCTGCAGAAAGAGGTGTGAAAATTGGAAGAAGAAACATGAACAGTTTAAGATATGCAGGTGACACCATACTGCTAGCAGAAAACTGCAGAGTTAGAAGGATTACTGGAGAAAGTCAAGGAAGAAAGTGCAAAGCCAGGGTTACAGTTGAACATTAAGAAAAAATAATAATCACCACATATCACTTTAAAGCAGATTATGTAGACCTTGAAATAGTTCAAGATTTTCTATACCTTGGCTCAGTCATGAATCAGAATGGAGATGGCAGTCAAGAAATCAGAAGTAACGAAGGACCCTATGAGGAGCTGGGTATATTTGGCATGGAGAAAAGAAAGTTAAGAGGTGACATGATAGCCATGTTTAAACATTTAAAAAGATGTCATACTGAGGATGGAGCCAACTTATTTTCTGCTGCTTTAAAGACTAGGGAGGGAAATAGACCAGCACAAAGAGGTGGCTTGAAGCTGCCCCCCATGCCTTGGGACTGAGGCAACGACACGCTGTGGTCCCAAGGGCACCCTCCTCCATGGACCCAAATTGGACCACATTTCCACTACCCAGGTGCAGCTTCAGCACTGGGTTTTGGGCCAGGTTTCCACGGCCCAGGTGCAGCTTTAGCACATCTTGTATATGTCTTGGGGACATACATCTTCTAATCATCATACCACCAGAAGCTGGCTTTTTTGGCCTGTCTGTTCTGGCCCTAGGATGCAGCAATGGACTCAAGCTAAAGGAAAAGAGAATCCACTTCAACATCAGGAAGAATTTCCTGATGGTAACTGCTGTTGAACAGTGAAATATGATGCCTTGGAGTATGGTAGCCATCCAGTCCTTTTTGGAGGAGACTGGATGGCTATCTTTCAGATTATGTTTTTCTGCATGGCAGGAGGATAGCCTTAGTGGTCTCTTCCAGCTCTATGATTATATGTATAGGCATAGAAACCAATTATAGAACTATATCCAACTCTAGATACTCACTTATACAATAGTGGTGGGGGAGACAATAGGGGAAACAATCTGTCTTTTTCACTGTAGCCCCCCCCCCCCCCCCAGTATGCTGGGATACCATCTGGAACAGGAATGACCTGTGTTGGTCACATATAGAAAAAACCTACCTACCTTTCTTTCTTGTAGGGTGCTTGTCTTGGGTGCTTGTAAGAAAATTTTTCCTCCCCACTACATCCATTGCCAATCCATGTTGATCTTCAGTTTCTTCACCCTGATGGGAGAGAGCCTGGGCATATCATCCTGCACTACCCCCACTCACCAGTAGGATAGACTTCCATCACTCCAGATGGCTGACTGGTTTTCAATCTGGGTATCAAGTTAACCTGTGATCAGGGCAAGATTGTCATAATCACAAAATGAACAAGAAGGATAGACAGGTGGTGAGTGAAGAGAGAAAAAAAGGATGGAGAAAGAATAAGTAGGGCAAGGGAGGAAAGGGGGGAAAACAAGGATCCCTTGCCACCATCAGCCCCCAACCATGCTTCAATAGTAAAAAGAAAAGAACGGGGACTCAGAAGAGAAACAGAGGTGGGGAAACATCAGACACAATCTTCCCACTTGGCAATGGTCAGCTTCCATGTGAGCAGACATAAATATACCTTCAAAATTATGCTCAAAATCTCACAAGATTTAACATCCTATTAAATTTGAAGAGATCTGGTGTGAGATCTCATTTGAAGTCTCACAAGCACAGCACCATAATGAAACTTTATGCCACATGATCTCTGAGCAATGGCTTGGAGTCCTGAGGACCAGTCCAGGAGATGCCCAGGGCAGATCAGGATAAGTCAAAGCATCATGATGTCCTAAACCCAAATGATGACATCATAACTGACTAACAAAATGTCAGCCACAATCTAACTCAAATGTTTGACAGTTTCTCCATCCTCCCATTTTTTTTTTAGAATATTTTTCTCCTGTGTTCCCTATGTGCTAGTATTTTATATCTGTGTACTTTCTTTTCCTCTCCATTGACGCCCCCTTGTCGTGGGGGAGAGGCTTGCGTACCCTAATGAAGCTGTGAGCTATGCTGGCGGTGGTATAATAGCCACCGGCAGGGCCTCACATGCCAGACAGGTCACGACCGAAGGGTCTGACCAAGAGCGCCAAAGGGCAGGATGGGCTCTCTAGCCTTATGGTAACCATCCTAGGAGAAGGAAAACTCTAATCCCAAACCCGGGCAGGTGGTGCTCGTCTAACCCTGCAAGGTCAACCATCTCAGAGAAGGAAACTCTAATCAAACCTACGACCCGAGGACCCCGCTGCCACTGTCCATGCTTGTCAAGGCCTCAGCAGACGAACCTCTGGTTTAAAGGGTGAGGCTAGTTCTGTGCATGCTGCGCTCCACCAGAAAAATCCATTGAACAGGCTTGAAGGACACATCCAATCTCCGAAAAAGCCCTGTAGCGATAGGTGAGGGACGAAACGGCTGGTGTAAAGATGCACTGGAAGCCGCAGACCCAACCCTGCATGCAGGCGGTTCAGGACTTTGGTCGCTCGAGACTGACCGGGGATGATAGTCTTGTTCGGCAGCATCCTGAATGACCAAGCAGCCTTTTTTAAGGAGAGCACTGCTTGCTCCATATGGAGAGGGGCCTAGAAAAGGTGGCCTAAAGAAAGCTCATCCCCAACAACCCGTTTGGCTAGCCGCGGCCAACGGGAATCTTCTGATGCGGTCAAACAAAGACAAAGAGACAAAGGCACACACCAGCCTCCAAAAGTGCAAACAGACTAATGCTTGCATGCTGGAACATCAGAACCATGCAAGATTCTGCAGACAGTGGACGTCCTGAGCGTCGTTCTGCTCTAATAGCCCATGAATTGTCACGACTTAACATCGACATTGCTGCTCTTCGTGAAGTTCGTCTCCACGAGGAAGGTAGCCTTAAAGAACACGGTGCCAGCTACACACTCTATTGGTCTGGCAAACCCAAAACTGAAAAACATCTTTCAGGTTTAGGCTTCATGATCAAAAACTCCATCGCCTCCAAACTCGAAACCTTGCCAACAGGACACTCTGATCGCATTATCTCCTTATGCCTCCCACATGTTGTTCTCTTCAGTATATATGCCCCAACTATGCAAGCCGACCCTGCAGAGAAAGACAAATTCTACTCAGACCTACGCCACCTGATAGCACATTCGGAAGGCTTCACAAAAGAGTCTGGAGTAACCAACACTTGAGGCGAAGCACAAAAATCAGTGTGTATAGAGCCATTGTACTGTCTATTCTCCTCTATGGGTCTGAAACATGGGTCACCTATCGCCAACACCTACAACTCCTTGAACGCTTTCATCAGCGCTGTTTACGCACAATTCTAAATATACACTAGACTGACTATGTGACGAATGTTGCTGTCCTTGAGCAAGCAGGGATCACCAGCATTGAGGTCATGCTATTGAGGACGCAGCTGCGCTGGGCAGGACACGTTTCTAGGATGAAGGACCATCGCCTCCCCAAAATAGTATTCTACGGTGAACTCGCCACGGGTCAGCGTAAGAGGGGCGCCCCAAAGAAGAGATACAAGGACAACCTGAAACAACATCTCAGGCTTGGCCAGATAGATCACCAACAATGGTCCTCCCTGGCCTTGCATCGGGAGGCATGGAGACGTACTATCCATGACGCTGCAGCCTTCTTCGAAAGCTCACGCCGAACGAGCCTCGAAGAGAAACGACAACGCAGAAAGTACCGCAACCTGGAAACATCACCCAAGGAGACTTTCTGTTGTGCTTTCTGCAACTGGACCTGTTTATCCTGAATTCGCCTTTTTAGTCACCGACGTGCTTGTGCAAAGCGCGGGATGAGTCCTTCCTGAATCTTCGTTCGCGAAGCAAAGCCAGAGAGGGAGAGACTTTCTTTTACATATGAGCCTAGAGCTTACTTATAATTTCTCTGGGATTTTTGACTAGATAAATGTAAACAGTTTGACAAAGTCATGCAGGATATCTTTGTTAGGTTTTGGAATGGAAAATTGAGATCATTTTATAGATTTTAAAAGGCACTCTAACTTTAAAAAAATAGTAAGATGGGAGACATTTTGAAGCCCTACTTGTATTCAAAGCATGCTGAATAAGGAATAACTCTTTTGCTAGGCATGGAGAAAGTCAACATCTAAGCATGAATTGAATGTCATCAGTACCAGAGCCATGTCAGTTGGTCACAATTAGTTTGTAATCCTCTTGCATATTACATTTAAAGAAAATACAGAATAGGATTTGGAGAGAAGTTTCATTATTTTAGAAATGATTTAGTGAAATGGCCAGCCAGAAAAAATAATACACAAAATTATTGTATCCTGAAAAACTGATAGGAAGACATACAGACTAATACAGTATTAACTTGTATTAACCGTCTGGTCCTTCTACAGACCTAGCTGATGAACTGAAGAGTGTGCTGTTCTCACACAAGTGCTGTGCAGGTTATTGGGGGTGGGGGAATGAGGCCATTGCCCCATTGAATTCTAACTCCCCAATGAAATTTTCCTGTAGTTCCCAAATTTCTAACATTTCAGCGACTGAGATACTGAAAATTATCCAACGTAGAATTCTATGGTCTCTTGATCATTTTGCCTGCCCCTTTAGTTTGGATGCCTTATGTGTATTTCTAAGGAGTCATTCAGACAGTGCTTATTTTAGCATGACATTGCAAATAATCTCACTCAAGAATAACAGGTTTGTTATTCACCCTATGGAACCACATCAATGTGCATCTCTGCAATTTCTGTTGCTCACATGTGTAAGCATTCAAATAAAGATGGAGTCACCAATGCAAATGCATTTGGAACACTTTCAAGGCATGCAATATTTTATCCCGGGTCTATTTGGGTCTAATCGCATTAGTTATTCACACAACCAACAATGCAGATCTTTAAGGGAAAAAAACTCAAGGAAAAACCCAATATTGATTATCCCAGTTTAAGTACATGTGTGTTTTTGGCAGCCCCCCTAAAAAAAAGAAGACGTTAATTAGGGGCATTCAAGATGCCTGTGAACAATGGAGATTCAACCCTGATTCATCCTGGATTATTGTCACAGTGTGAAAAACCACTAAATTCTCAGGTGAAGTTTTTAAGTTCCTGCAATGCTAGAAATTTGGGGACTAGTGGAAAAAATCATGGAACAATTCTTATTTGAGGGGAATGTCCTCATCACCCATCCACCCATCCCCTGTAGCTATACACTGGCGTGCAATATAACAAAGTAGCCATGTTAGATTGCTCTTTCCTTCCATTAAGTGGGGGGAAACACTTTATACTAATTTAAATAGTGCTGGAATATTGGCCAGACCACTCATGAGTAGGATTTTGTTTTGTTCAGGAGGATGGGGTGGTAGCAACACATTTTTCAAGTGCATTTTTGTCCTACTGTATAATCTGAAATGATTATCCGGTGTTAGTCCTTACAGGTAACTCCTTCTTCTATTTTAATTGCATTTAAAGAGCACTTGCTTCTGAATTTCAAGATGTACTACACCAAAAGGCAAAAAAGTAGTGCAGGGTTGGCCTTGTCTGACTACTCTGTGAGCACTATAAAACCTTCTATCCTGTATTTATGGTTATGGTTCTCATGCATATACCTTAATGGATATCTCAATGGATTTTTTTCATTATTAAGAAGTAGAGAACAAATAAAAACATTTCAGTACTACCAATTATTGAAGAATATGAGAAATGCCTGCTTGTGATAATTACAATTATAGCAATTACAAAGTGATGCTAAGTATTTACACAATAGGAGGTTGTTTCAGTTTTCCTCAATCAAGTATAAAAGTAGCTTTAATTAAACTACACAAGTTTGCATAACAACCAGATCTCAAAACAGGAATTAGAATCTAATCAGCATATTCAATGTTGTAACATTTCATTTGGGTCTCACTCATATGCAATTGTGGCTCAATAATGTCGTGGTTTGAGTTCTGAGCTAGGACACTGTGAAAACAGAGTTCAAATTCCCCACTAAGCCCTGGAAACTCACTGGGTGAGCTTGAACACTGTCACACTGCTGCAGCCTCAGTAGAAGGGAGTGACAAATCCACTCTGAACAAATTCTGCCAAGAAAACCCTGTGATAGGTTTGCCTTAGGATCTGCAGTAGTCAGAAATGTCTTGAAGAAACACTACTACTACTACTACTACTACTGGAACTTGGTATACATATAAATAGATTTGCTGTTACTGTATCCAGGAAGGAGCTCCAATGTGAGTGTTTGCATGTTTTTATAAGCATGTGGCATGTAAAACTAGTAAGTTAATATCCCCTCCTCAAGTATTTTTCTGTCATTCATTATGCACAAAAGACTACAGTACTGAACAAAATAATTTCATGTTAGCTTGTCAGATTATAAGATATCTTTTTATGCATTTACCAGTAGCATCACAATGGCACTAGAATAAATTCACTGTGATGTTTTCTCCCACCAACCCATCCACCCCTCTTATTGCAAATGTCCAATTCTTAAATTGTGTTGCATGTTAAGATAATGTTTATCCCAAACCTGCCTTTGGATTATTAGTTTTCATGGGTACATACTTGTAAAAACTGTTTCTTTTCTGCTTTAAAAGTGTGTGAACAGTAACTGGATAATTTAATGTTTCTAAACTATTTTAATTTGTTAATTGTATCTACCATGTTATTAGTAAATTTAAATGATGTTTATTTTTCATTATTTTCTATGTTTATTGTAAGTGAACAAACATGTACATAAATTAACAAAACAATCAAACAGAGTAAAATAATAAATCTCACAACTTTGGGTTACAGTTAAAAGATCAGGGTCTTCTTCTTGAGATCTGTTTCATTTGAAGGGGGGTTAGTAATGCCAGATGTTGAACTGTATTTTGCAGCATTCCAACTCAGTCAAATGATGTTCATTATTTTAAAAAACTGTTTTCATGTGTTTGTGTTAACTTCACCTGTACTCCACTCTGAGATCTGTTTATACAGGGCAGGATAGAAATATTTTTATGATGATAATTGTTCATATATTGATGAAAGGCAAAGAAGCTGTTTCTTCACAAATACATTCTGCATAAATGATGGACAAAGCACATGTTTTATGCTTTTCTATTTCCCTTCAACTACAAAATGCAATAGCTTCTTAATTGGGTATTAAGCATGTATTATGTATTATAAATTATATTGTTATTATTGTATTATAAATAATATCATTCATGCACTATTGACATTCCAATATACTGTAACACTGAAAGACAAGTAGCTTTCTTGAAGAAAAAAAAATAACTAGTAATTTTTTCTTGCAAAAGATTGCAGTTTAGACAATGCTACTGTTGGGGGGGGGGGGGGGTTGTACTTAGTTGACTAATCATACCCAAAGGGTGCTCACCAATGGCTCTTCTTCATCCTGTATAGAAGTGACTAGAGTGCCACAGCATTTTGTAGTAGTAGTAGTTGTTGTTGTTGTTGTTGTTATTATTATTATTATTATTATTAAACTTTATGTATGAAGTGCTGTATATGTACACAGCACTGTACAAAGAGTCAGTAAAATTGAAGAATATATAAAGCCTGCCCATGACGTACAATCTAAAGGATAATAAATAAATAAATAAATAAAACTTTTATTTGTATCCCACTTTTCTGTAACTAGACAATCAAAGCGGCTCACAACATATTAAAATCCACATTTACAACATTGTGCCCCAAATTCCCCCCACCAAAAAAACAGGATTAAACATGTTACAATTAAAATATCTATGAAAACAGAATTTAAAAAAGAAAGAAAATATATATAATATGATGAGGACAGAGCGGTGGGCTAATACATGATATGAGGGGCAGTCATTCTGTGGTCGGGCACTTTTTATCCAGGAAAGGCCTGCCAGAAGAGATCCATCTTGAAAGCTTTTTAAAAGCTATCTAAGCTGGTGATTTGACGGATCTCACCCGGCAGGCTGTTCCATAGTTTGGGAGCAATTGCAGAGAAGGTCCTCTGGGAGGTAGCAGTTAGTCTGGTTTTTAAAGGCTGCAATAGATTCCTCCCAGAGGACCTGAGTGTGCGGTGCGGATTATATGGGAGCAGGCAATCTCTCAAATAGGCTGGGCTCAAGCCATGTAGGGCTTTAAACGTTATAACCAACACTTTGCACTGTGCCCGGAAACTAATAGGCAGCCAGTGAAGAGATTTTAAGATGGGTGTTATTCAGTCACTCCTAGTTTTTCTGGTGACCAGCCTGGCTGCCATATTTTGCACTAGTTGAAGTTTCCGGACTAGGCACAAGGGTAGCCCCATGTAGAGTGCATTACAGAAATCAAGTCGTGAAGTTACCAGTGAATGTACAACAGTTTCCAGGTCCTTTACTTCCAGGAAAGGGCGCAGCTGGTGTATCAGCCGAAGCTGATAACAGGCACTGCTGATCATCCCATTCACCTGATTTCTCATGTGAAGCGATGGATCTAGGAACACTCCCAGACTGCAAACAAAGTCCTTTGTGGAGAGTGTGACCCCATCTAGGACTGGAGGTTGCAACCCTATACCTGGTTTGGGCGCCCCTACTGTAAGTACCTCTGTTTTGTCTGGATCCAGCCCATTACCACTTCAAGACACTGATTGAGGGGAGAAATGCCATCTGTTGTCATAGCTGCTGATCGGGACATGGAGAAATATATTTGGGTGTCATCAGCATACTGATAACACCCTGCCCCATGTCTGCAAATGATTTCTCCCAGTGGCTTCATATAAATGTCTAATAGCATCGGGGACAGTATGGCACCTTGAGGGACGCCACATTTAAGCTCCGTTTTCAAGGAGCGACTCTCCCCGAGCATCACCCTCTGGAATCTACCTGAGAGGAAGGACAGGAACCACTGGAGTGCAGTGCCACCGATTCCTAACTCTCCCAGGCATTCCAATAGGATGTCATGATCTATTGTATCGAAGGCCACTGAGAGGTCTAGAAGCACCAACAGGGTCACGCTTCCTCTGTCAATGCCTAGATGAAGATTGTCAGAGCAACCATGGCAGTCTCCACCCCATATCCTGTCCTGAAGCTGGTTTGGAATGGGTCCAGATAATTGGTTTCCTCCAAGATGACTTGGAGTTGACGGGCGACAGCCCTCTCAGTCACCTTGCTCAAAAATGGAAGATGGGATACAGCCTGTAGTTCTTCATATCCAGGGGTACAGGGAAGGTTTTTCAGGAGCGGTCTATCAACCGCCTCTTTTAAGCAAGTTGGAATACAATCTTCCCTAAGGGATGCACTGATGACATCTCTAAGAAATGCCATCAAGGCATCACCCCCCTGGACGGCCAGCCATGATGGGCAGGGATCAATAGGACATGTCGTCTTCTTCACATTTCCAAGGATCTTGTCCATGTCATCGGTATTCACAAACTCAAACAGAACCTTTTGCCTCATTTCTGTTGTCAGTAAAGATGGCCTGGAGAGATCTCAATCCGGACAGAGGCCACTCCCCTTCTTGACCACGAGGAGACTCTAACAACAGTTCCCAATCATTCCTGCTTTTCCTGAATGCAGATGTGATGCTGGATTTGCTAATAAGGCCAGGTGATTGTATTAGCCAATTAGCAAAGTATGACTGCCTTGTAAGTCTGTTGGAAGCATTTTCTGTACATGCTCTCCATGCTGGTTGTGACCTTGCTGGTTATACTGCTCTTCATGCTGCTGCAATGGTAATGATATAATGACCTGCTGCTGAACTAGAAGTTGTTGTTTTTTTACTGTGCTTCGGTTTTTGATGTTATATTCTGTGCCATTTGTATTGTTTTGTTGTGCTTCTGTTTCATGACTTCTGCTGAGTAAAGCTTTTTTTTTGTTAAACACCTCCAAAACTCTTCTGTTGTTATTTTGTGTCTCAGTATACACACCCCAACACATAATGTGATGTATCAATAAATGTTATATCTGAAGATGAGCTTTTGCTGCCTGAGACAGAATATGTTTGGAGTTTTCCCAATGCCCATAGTCAAGGTACAAATCCAGAAAGATTTTGGCTCTTGAAACAGAAAATATCCTAAGTGTGTCCCTCTTTCATGTCAGTAAAAATACAGTCACAGCAAAGTATACAATTAACCTTTTGCTGTGCTTGTATGACCTCCCAAAGCTGTGGTCTGAGGCCCATCTCCCTTAACTTGCCTAATGGTAGGGCTGGCCCTTAAGTGATAGCAAAAATCCCTAATGATACAATTACACTGAGTATATTCTGTTCATTGGTGTTTTCATGGCTTTGTAAATTAATTGCAGATGATTATTGACTAGAACATGTTAAAGAAGAGCTTTATTTCTCCAACCTAAGCCATGATTGGGAGGAAAAAAATTCCCCACTCCCACACAACCTTGTAGTTATCATAATCAGACCTTAAAGTTGGCTCTATTTTGCAGTAGTTAAGATGCTGTCTCCTGCATAGCACCATGAATCATTTTTCTTATCTTGTGACTTATATGACCACAGTTTTCTTAAACCTGCCCTCTTCCTGTCTACTCAATATTAAATAGCAAGAACAGAGATACGTAAAGTTAAGATGACCTTCTCATGGCATGGCATGCTCTTTTTTAAAGGGCAATTCAGTTTTGTTGCCAGAGTCATTACAGCAGCAGAACTGTCTTGGCTTTCACATCAGATAGAATAAGCAGTCTGACAAAGCATTTCAACATTTGCTGATACTTTAAGTCATTTTTTAAGAGTTACATTTTTCTTAGAATAACATTTTCTTGAGTGTTCTTTCTTCACTTTCATTATTGATTGTCATGGACATATTTGGATTTCTCCACTGTGAAATGCTCCCAAGATTTCTATCTCTGTTTGTCTATTTGTATTAGCTTACTTCTTCTTAAGTACCACATTTAACAGTAGGATTATGTACATGTTTACCTGGACATATACATTCCACTGTGTACAACAGGCCTTACTCATGGGTCATTGGATTGCAGCTTTGTTTATGTCATGTAGCTCTGATGAATATAGATAAGAAATAAGGTTGCCAAAACCTTTTCTAGCACAGTTTGTGCAAGACTGAGTGTTTGGGTGCATCTACACTGTAGAAATAATGCAGTTTGACACCACTCTAAGTGATGTAGCTTAGTCCTATGGAATCCTGGGAAGAAGAAAAAAGAGTTTGGAAGTTACATTTTGGAATATAGTTCCCCAGACCAAATTCCTTTTCTTGAATCTGTAATTAAGTGTTATACTTTATGTTGGTGGTGGGTTGGGGACTGTGAAATTCTGTGATCTACTGTATTATGCATTTTTATTATTTTTATTGTAATCTGCTTCGATCTGCTCGGAGAGGCAGGCTAATAATAATAATAATAATAATAATAATAATAATAATAATAATTTGGTTTTTCTAAACTCTAACTTTATTGTAACATAAGCTTGGTGGTATGTGTATATGAGAACGTGAGAAATGTAAGCAGTTTAGAAGTAATAAGTTGTAAGAAGCAAAAAACAAACTATGGCGGGTTACAGACCACCCGTTTGGAGTGGCCTGCACCCACCCCTTTCCCCGGTGTATCAGGGCCCCAGCTGCCAGACCGGCAGCCTCCAAGGCCCCGATCCACTGCTTTGCAGGCTGCGGGGAAGCAGCAAAAGGCCACTTCCTCACAGCCTGGAAAGGGGTGTCCTTGGGGCTTCAAGCCCCAAGGACACCCCGCAGTGGCGGGAAGGAGGAGAAAGGGGCCGCTTGGCCCCTTTCTTCCTTGCGTCGCTGGGCGCAGCCATCTGAAGGTCCGCCCGTACTATATGGCCCGTTTGTAATGGGCCATTATATCTGCCCAAGTTTATACATAAATTAGGAGTAAGGAGGTTGAATGGACTGGATCAACATGTACAGTATGGGCAATGTGAGCATAAAGATTTATGTTCACTTTTATAGCCATAGCAACATAAATGCAATGAAACCATAGAAGCAGGCTGACATGTGGGCTACAGCCTGCTTCTATGGTTTCATTGCATTTGTCTTACAATAAAAAAGTTAGAAGCCTGACTAGAGATGGATACAAGACATAATACCTAAAATAGTCACAAACTGTCTGTCAGCATGAGCAAGTTTCACAGTATGGGACTATGGCTGCAAACACTCCATCTCATGCACACATCAGTCTAAAGATCTTAATGATGCCTCTCAAGAAGAACTAACTGCCTTGAGTCCTTTCTTTGGGGTCTAAGTAAATCAATGCAATCTTACTGTATTTACCGGATTCATTACAATGGGTTATACTGACTAGACCTGATGGGACTTGCCAGTAGTGGTTTGACAAGCCAATTTTTTTTTTTCATCCATTGAGAACTTGATGAGAATTTTTTTAAAAAAATATTCGTTTCAAAAGTCCTACTTTTAAAAGGTTATTTTGTCTCTCCCTGTCAGCAGCTAGAGAAGTATATTTCACAGATTTCTCAAATGACAATAAAAAAGAAGTCGAACATTTAGGCTAATTACGTGTGTTGGTGCTAATTTAATTTGCATTTCAAACTCAATTACCATGTCAAAAAGAAGTTTGGCAGAGGTTTAAAGAACATTCCTCTGCTTTTGAAAACCTGAAGGCACACAAAAAAAGGAGAAAAATTTCAAAACAATCAAAACAAGAAATGGTAGAGTTGGGGGGAACCCTTAAGGATCATCCAGTTCAACCCCCTTCTGCTATGAAGGAATATATAGGAATACATAGGATCCTAGAAGACATGTAGTCTGACCTCCTGTTCTGGCACTGGAAGATGTAACCAACCAAGGGTTTTTTGGCATAAAGAAGTTTTCCCATGGCCTTCCCTTGAAGCTGAGACAGTGTGACCCTCACAGAACAGAAGGGGTGGGGTGGGGTGGCAAATGGCAGTGCTCTTCTGCCAAGCAGGAATTCTGCCATGGAGAAATCTTGGCCAACACCCTTCTATCATGAAGGAATACCTTGGATTTTAGGGTTGGACTTGAGGCTGAGAGTCTGTGATTTGCCCAAGGTCACCCAGTGAATTTCTATGGTGAAGTGGGAGTGTAGAGTTCTAATTCCAGCTCAGCCATGTAAATCCACAGGGTGACCATGGGTAGGTCATACTCTCTCAGCCTCAGGGACTTTCTGAGCTGTCCCTGTCCAAAAGCAAACCAATCATAGAATGAATGAATAAATAAATAATTAAATAATTAAATAAATAAATTGTAACTTTACAATTTAAAGAGACTTTCTTTAAATGAAACAAAACCATTCTCCCCTTTGCAAGGGGCAGAACCATCACCATTCATGATGATGGAAAAGCAGCAGGATGAAAGGAGACACATCACCCTCCGCCATGATTGCTTACTTCACACCTTTGCTTTGAAAAACAAACGAGAAGAAGAATTTAGCAGGAGATATTTCAGCTGCTCAGACTCTGGTCTGCAGTGATCTTTTGTTTATAACAATTAAACCAAAGAAAATAAAGTTCACTTAGCTCAGTTTGCTAAAGTAATATTTTGTATGCCTGTCTATGGAGAAATAAAGGGACCCCAAGGGTCATGCAGTCCAGTCCCCTTATTTGTCAAAGTTGTGTGCAAGCGCATAACAGGATTCTTCAGTCCTGGGAAAAGCAATTAAAAAGAAAACACCATTCCTGTGGTGGGTAGGTAGGGGGGAGGGAAGGGGATATCAGAATGAGAGAGTGTGATGTATCCAAGAAGAGGGTTGAACATGATGACCCTTGGGAATACCTTGTAATGCTAGGATTTCACCCCGACCCCCTTATTCTCTTCTGTGACAATTCGAATGGCAGAGCATGATGTAAAGGGGAGAAGGTCTGAAAGTATCCACCATCACCTAAACACAAAACGTGCTCTCCTTTTGTTCTCTTTTGTTTTTCAAAGCAAAGCTGTGGGCAAAGATGGGGAGGACAATCACCCTAACAAAGGAAATAGCCTCTGGTAAAACCCTGCTAGGCATTCCAATCGCGTTCCCGTTGAGTTCCAGAGGGCGCCATTTCTGGGAACTGTTTCTAAGCATCCCCAGAAATGGCACCCTCTGGAACTCAATGGGAATGCGATTGGAACACCCGGCGGCAAAGGCGGCATTCTACTGTGTGTTAAAATGGGGTTCTTGGCCCCATTGTGTTCCCGTCACGTTCCATGTGCGCCCCCGCATGGGCACATTAGAACGCACTGGGGAACGTTTTAACCCTGGTGTGATAAAATTCTTTGTTAGGTATCAGTTAATGAGCTTCATCAAGAAAGGAATAGTTTACTACTTGCCAGTATTCAGAGTATCAGCTATGGATTGGCAACAGCAGCTACAGGTAGAGCAGCTTTGCTGCTCACAAGGCTTATGTTTTATACTCTCAGACTCCATTTAGCCAATCAGCTACAAGAACTCAGTCCTACCCTGGTTATCTCATCCAATCAAAACAAATATCATAAATATGATGTCACTTTGGATCCCATTGGAGTAACTGGAAATTATCACATGGCAGGCAAGCGTCTTCCTCCCAGCATTAAATGGTCTCATTTGTGCGATCAGAGGGAAGATTATTACATTTCTGTGCACTTATCCTGTTTGTCTGCCATCGGTAAACAGTAATGGACACATCACTGAGTATTAATGGAAGCTCTAGTTAATACTCAGTGGTGCACCCATTACTGTTTACTGACAGGAGAAGAACGGTGTGTGTGTGTGTGTGTGTGTGTGTGTGTGTGATAATCTTCCCTTCAATCACGTTTATGAGATGATTTAACAACAAGAAGAGGATGCTTGCTCCTCCATGTGATAATCTCCTTTGGCAGTTTACCATACTGATTGCATCTACCAGTGCACCTACTAGGAGGGTTTATTAGTGATCAAATATCCTCATAGTTCAATGTTTATAGAAATGTAGGTGTTCTGCTCAGCTTAGGCTGTGGATAGGCCAGCAACACTATACATTTGGATTTGTGATAAGCTAGTAATTTACTTTCAATTCTCTCTAAATTATGTATCTTTATTCATAATTAGGTTGGCTACAAGCCCCAAACTAGCCCAAATCTGTTTTAATAATGTACTGCTATCTAATGCATGCACTTTACAGCTTCAAGAACTTAAATGAGGCATACAGAACTCTGGAAATCAACACAGCCTGTCACATTACATGTTTATAAGCTGTACTGATTATATTTCCCCAGATTTTTTTTCAGCATACAGATCATGAGGATGGAGTTTACGTGTGCACAACACTTGCATATTTATAGAATGTGCAAGTAATTTATTAGATAAACGAAGATGCATCTAGACTTGGATCATGATTGGAGAGAAGCATTGGAGTCATGACCAATACAAATCTCATTGATTTCAATGGCATTATACTATGCCTAAGTCTTGATCCACCTCTACCTATTTATCTGCTGCTCCAGAGAACAGGACCCGAAGCAATGGATGCAAGCTGCAGGAAAAGAGATTCCACTTCAACATTAGGAGGAACTTCCTGACAGTAAGGGTTGTTCGACAGTGGAACAAACTCCCTTGGAGGGTAGTGGAGTCTCCTTCCTTGGAGGTCTTTAAGCAGAGGCTAGATGGCCATCTGTCGGGGATGCTTTGATTTTGATTTCCTGCATGGCAGGGGGTTGGACTGGATGGCCCTTGCAGTCTCCTCCAGCTCTACGATTCTATGATTCTATCAGGATGAAGTTCTTTAATAATGTCATTCCTGAATGACAATGACATACATTCCGCCCCGCACCCTCAGAACTTCTGGGCAGCAACTACTCAGAGTTCCAGGGACCAGACTCTCCTCCACAAAAAGGAGGACGTATTCCAGCGTTGCCCCTGCCCTTTGGAATATGCTGCCCACAGAGCTCCGCTCGGCCACCTCCCTAGCTCAGTTTAGAAGGGACTTGAAAACCTTCCTATTTCGAGCTGCATTCCCCGAATGAGTTCCTGATGGCCTTCCTCCCTCTTTGGTCGGCAAGATGGCTGGCTGATGGGGTTTTGACTTGTTTTTAATATGTGTATATTATTGTAATGTGTTTGATTTTATTGTAATGTTCACCGCCCTGATCGATGGAAGGGCGGTATATAAATAAAATTTTTATTATATTATTATTAATAATAATTTTCTAAATTTTTTAAATGCAGCTTTCAAGATGTTTTCTGTGCCAAATTCATGTGGTTTCTTTTAACATTAAATAGCAATATTTTCTACATTACTTTCCACACAGAAAATAATATTTATGTGCAGAAATCAGTCCATCTATCTCTTTAGTGATATTTCAGGCTGGGATTCATGGTGGTTTATTAATTAGATTAAATATTATTGTATGTTATTTTCTGTGCAGAAAATGTTCTATTTGGGGATATTTGAAAAATATTCACACTTTTTAAAAATATACAATGGCATTTTTGTGAAAGAAATCAACTGTGTAGCAGGCCAAAAATGTGCAGATTTTGTGCAGATTAAATCCTGAACTGCAAATATTCACATTAGTTCATGATTCTCCTCATCAAGGCTTCTCAGCCCTCAAGAAACACTTTATTATTGTTGTATTATTTTTCAGATGTTTTTGAATACTCTTTCTATTCCTACTATTTGATATTTAAATCTGAATCCAATTCATTGAGTTTTAGGGACATGTCAGGAGATAAGGAACTCTCTCATATTGGTTGTGTGAAAATTTTTGTGTTTCAGATCTAGTGGGTAGTGAAATGAGGGGAGGCACAAAACAGATTCCATGTAGCTTGTATTTGAGTTCTAACATTTTTATTTATTACAGTTTCCTTCATTTTCTTTTTTCATTTGTTACTTTCTGAAAAGACACCAAGTACTGAAAATATAAATATACAGTCAGACCTCCATATCCATGGATTTTTTACCTACAGATTCAATCATCCAGGATTTGAATTTTTTGGTAAAAAAATATATATATATATATATATATATATATATATATATATATATATTACAAATAGAAAAGCTTGATTTTGACATTTTATACAAAGCACACTTACTTGCTGTACTATTATATTTAATGGCACTTGAGTATCCACAGATTTCGTTATCCATGGGGGATCCTAGAACCAAACCCCAATTGATACCAAGGGCCCACTGTAAATAAGTAACACTGGCCAGATGTTACAAGTGCATAACCTAGAGTTATGCACTATGGATTTTCTGTTCATAGCTCTGAGTTTAAGGGAAATGTTGTTTGTTATTGTTTTTGCTATTGTTATGTGCCTTCAAGTCATTTCCTACCTATGATGACTATTAGCTGAACCTATCACAGGGTTTTTCTAAGCAGGTTTCTTCAGAGGGAGTTTGCCATTGCCATCCTCTGAGGCTGAGAGACTGTGACTTGCCCAAGGTAATCCAGTGGGATTCAAAACCACTGTTTGTTTGTTTGTTTAATTTCTATGCCACCTTTCTCCCAGGAAGGGATCCAAAGTGGCTTACAAGATAAAAACATCTCAAAAACATCACAGTAAAAATGTAAAAACAATTAAAATCATCTAGTTAAAATAATACAAAGTTAACATAAAAACACACGAAGTTAAAAACATAACACCCCTTCTTGTATAAGCCACCCTGTCATGATTTTTATAAAGCTTGCCTGAATTTTTTTAAAAAATTACTTGCTGATGAAAGGAAAGCAGGGAGGGAGCCAGCCTAGCCTGCCATGGAAGGACATTCCAGAGGGTGGGAGCAGCCACCAAAAAGGCTCTCCAACCAGGTCTGCAGTGTTGGTGGGACCTAGAGAAAGTTTTCCCCTGAAGATCTTACGGTTCTGTAAGGTTCATACGGGGAGACATGGTTTCTCAAATAGTCAACCATGTTCACCCCTTGGTTTATATCATACAATCCAATCATATACTATAAATCCCAAACCCCATCTACTACATATCCCCAACTCATATCAATTTCATGGCAGAAAGCATTTTTCAGATGCACTTCTGATACCCAAGCTGCAAGCCTGAGATTTCAGGAAGAGTGTAACCCCATCCACCACAGGCAAAGTCCCTATTCTCTGATTTGCCTTATGACTGACCAGGAACACCTCTGTCTTATTTGGATTAAGTTTCAATTTGTTTGTCCATGTCCATTCCATTAGTGACAGCAGACAATGGTTCAGTACAGAGACAACTTCCTAGGAATCAGACTGAAAGGAGATATCCAAGTCAGCATCCAGGTCAGAGCAGATCTGAGCGATTTTGTCTGCAAAGTGTCAGGCAAATTCATCACAAGGAGCTTTTTGGTGGTCTTTATTTCCTACTTGTGTGCCAGAATGTAAAAGACTCCTGAGCACTTGAAACTCTGCAGATTGACACTATGCAGATGCCATAATGGCAGAGAAGTATAATTTCTTCACTGTCACCATTGGCATGCCGTAGGCCTACCAATGAGGTGGCGCTTACTGCCAGTCTGTTTTGGCCCTAAGAATACTTTTCAAATATAGTTCTTGGGGCTGTTAGCAAGCCATCTACCCCTCAGAAGTTTTGAATTTGCATAGTTAAAACATAACATTCTTAAATATAGCTAGACACAATTAAAAATAAATTAGAAAAAGATTTGTTTGCCTACAACTGCCATTATTCCTTGAGCATTGGTCATGCTAGCTGGGGCTGATGATAATTGTAGGCCAACATATATGGGTGGTAGCTTGTTTATACTTGAGTGTCACTGGGGGAGAAAATGCAGCATTATCCAAGGAGAGTTACTCATTATATTCCTGAACCACCAGTCCATAAAGCTCCATAAAGCGGTGGCTGTCCTTGGCAATGGGGGACCGAGGAGGAGGAGGAGGAGGAGGGCATAAGAATTTTTTTGTGTGTGAATATAATTGATTGCAAATGCACTCTATTGCAAAAGCATGTTTTGTGATCAACTCTATCCCCCCCTGCAAAACAAAAACAAACAAACAAACAAAAAACCATGATTCTGACTGGCATTCCCACTTATTGGGCATGCTTTAGAATCACGTTTTTTTTTTTAAAAAAAAGATCTCTGCAAAATTAGTGTCAGGAACCCCCGGGCTATTTGTGTTTGCCCCGGACCTTTCCTCTGCTAATCGATCGAGGAGGATTGGAAGTGGGTTCAAATGTGAATAAGGGTTATAGCCTGTGTCGTGCTTCACATCAAAATGTAGTGGGAATGGGCCCCTAAAGTTTACACCTGGCTCCAGTCTTGCTGCTACATTTTGTACTAAGTGCATCTTCCATACACTTTTTAAGGGCAGCACCATGAAGAGTGCATTACAGTCATCTAATTGGGAGGTAACTAAGGCATGAATGAGGTGGACTGAGTCAAGAGCCTAGTGAGGTTTCTCAAACAACACAAATGAAACAGATACCTCTCCCTCCCACCCTTGGCCTGACTAAGTATGCTCTGAGCCAGGGGTAGGCAACCTTTTTGAGCCGGGGGGCCGGGTTGCTGTCCCTCAGACAACTGGGGAGCCGAAGCCAAAAAAAAAAATAATTAAATTAAAAAAAAAATTAAATATATAAATAAACCAGGACAAATGTAGGACAAAATTTTCAAATGAAAGATACTTTTTTTAAAAAAATGGAGGACACGTGGAAAAATTTGCTGATTTTTTAAAAAATGTTAATATAAATGCATGTTTCTGAGGCTTCTATAGACAATTGCCCCCCAAAGGCCCCGGCGGCAATCGGCGGCAGGACCAGGCTGGGGCCGGTCCCAAGGCCTTGCCGGGCCTCATCTGGCCCGCGGGCCACAGGTTGCCTAATCCTGCTCTGAGCCCTTCCCTGGATATCAGGTGGCATCAGTGGAACTGAATCACTTTCTTCTCAAACTGATGAGGTAATTTGTATCAGTAGATAGCTGCCCTGTCTCAGTGCTAGGGAATCCTGGGAATTGTAGTTTATTGGGGCACCAGAGCTCTCTGACAGAGAAGGCTAAATGTCTCACAAAACTACAGTTCCCAGAATTCCTTAGCATTGAACCAGGGCAGTTAAAGCGGTTTCAAACTGGATTATTTCTGCAGTGTGTTTTGGATGCACATAGCCCAACCTCAACAACCCCCAAACAACTCTTCTAGATAACAACTTGTCATCCTTCAATCCATCCTTCAATGATTTATAACAGATATGAGAACATGTTCTCACTTATGTTGGGCCATAGTTGGTTTTTGACCTGTTCCATTTGTGCTCTAGCCATTGTCTGACTTGTTTCATTTCCTGCAGATATATAAACTAGGAATATTTATAAGCTCTGAAATGCTAGAGAAGATTCTTGAAAGCAACTGTTACTATTTGGTTGACTTCACTTCTTTCTTTTCTCAATAAATTGTTAATCATTATCATCAGTGTTCTTGAATGACTGTGGAGTTTTGTATGGATGGGTTGTTTTGTATGGATGGCTATCACTACAGAAATCATCTAGTAACTTGAAATAATTCTGCCTTTCTAAGATTTGTATCCCATACAAGATTCAAGCATCTCAGGCACATAGAACATCTATTCAAATGTAGAATTCTATGACAGGCTGTAACATTTCTTGATTGCTATTAACAAACCATTCAGTCAAAAATGCCATCGTTTTGCACAGGCTTTTGCATATGGAAGGGGGTACAAAAATCACTGCAGGAATGTTTGTTGAAATGAAATAGAATTCTGATACATTGTGTATAGCTTTCAAAGACTCTAAGAAAGTGAAGAGAATCCTAGAGACTCCAGATTGATAAAGTACAATGGACCTTATACAATTGGTGAATTTCAGACAAGTCTATAACTCTGTCTTGTTCTTCACTCCATTGTAAGCTGTAACTAAAGCAAACATCTCAATGTTAGGACCACAATTGAAGAGAAGTCCAAATGGATAGTCACAAATGCCAAGGTTTTTATTTTCATTTTCTAAAGAGTAGTTCCACAATCCTCCTTTACTGCATTACCAGTAAATTTTGAATTTCAACAAACATTGGTCTTTCAGAAAAGAATAAATTCTTTACTTCCATTGGGTGACCCTTTGTATAGACATAAAGAAAGTAGCTGGATTGCAGCCCACAAATAGGTATGCTTTTTCTTTCTGCCAAGAGATCTGTTTTTAAATATATATGCCCAAGATGATTGGTCTTCAGCTGGTAGATACCAGTCCATAGCACCATTTCAACTTTTTTTAAAACAAGTTTATTTTTGAATAATTTGAATAAACAATCCATCATAACCAGTAACATAAAATCAATCAGACAATACATAAACCATTCACACCCAATCGCATACATCTTCTCAAACCTTCATTAACTAATGTCCTTTGACTTTCTTTCTTCCTTTCTATCCCTTTCCCTACCTACCCACTCTTCCACCTCTTAGCCCTTCTCTCCTTTCCATATTCCTTACTATTCTTCCTACCTCCTATTCTCTAAATTCTCTTCTTTACCTTTTCTAATCAACCTGTCTATCCCTAATGTCTATCCACTCTGGTTACTCCTTCCTCAACTTTGTTCACTTACTCCTGCCTGTTACCACATACTATTATTATTCTAAAAGAAACCAAACCTTCTTCCTAACTCTTCATGTACTCTATCTTCCACATCCGTTTCCAATTTCTTTCATACATACTTGAATTCCTTCCTCTCTTATATCTTTCAGCTTTCTTTGTATCCCTTATATTTATAATTCTTTAAACATTATTCCTATTTTATCCAATTCTTTATCTCTATTTTATTAAATTATAATCTACAATCACATAAGATCTTTCTCCTCCCTTGTTCTGATATCTTTTGCATATTCTCAGTTAAGCCCCTAATCACCAGGAGGTGCTGCCCCAATGTGGCCCCTGCAATGGCCACAGCACATGCCCACAGCGCTCCTGGGTCCCGAAGGACTCCCAATTCAGTGCTATATAGCCCTGGAAACCATGTCCACCAGATCCAAGACTTATGCTGCCACCCCAAAGTTGTGAAAAGAAATAACCCAGACCCAGGGTGGGAGAGTTGAACTATAATGGTGCCAAGAGCAGGTGCCACATGGCCTTAAATAGGCCACGAGGAAAGGGAGGGGCCGAGGAGGAAAGAGTCCCACCTCCAGGTGCAGCCAACCAATTGGCACCCTGGAGGACTGGGACAGCCAATCAGGAGGGACCAACCAAGAGTTCCCAGCAAAAGGTGGAAGTCCCTCCCTATCCTCCCCAGCTGGTGAACTGCGGGCCCATGTGCCCTCACAAGTCATGCTGGGGCACAGCCAGTCCCACAACACAGTGGATGGCAGCGCCGGGCCCCAGCAGCAACAGAGCTGTCCTGGTGAGTCAGGCAGCTGCATTAGGTGATTTTCTTCTTTCACTTTCAAATTTTCTGTTATTATCGCCTATTTAGTTTTATTAATTTTACATCCTGAATATTTGCCAAATTCCTCTAATAATTTCATTAAAATTTCTATACTACAATTTGGATTCTCTAAATATATTACTACATCATCAGCAAATGCTCTAATCTTATAGTTGACTTGTTTAATTTTAACTCATTTTAATACGTTGGTTTCTTTTATCTTCATTATTAACAGTTCCATCATTAGAAACAGTAAGGTGACAGCAGACAACACTGTCTAGTACCTCTCTTGATTGGAATTGGCTTAGATGAATCTCTCTTAATATTAATTCTAGCTTATTTGGTTGTCATTAATCTCTTTTATACACATAATATATTTCAGGCCCATATTCATATTATCCATAACTTCGAATAAAGCAGACCAATTTACCGAGACAAATGCTTTCTCCATATCCAATAATATTAACCCTAGTTTCTTGTCATTCTGCCTTTCATAATATTCCAAAATATTTAATAAGTATCTCAAATTATCCTTCACATACCTTTTAGGGAGAAAGTCACTTAGATCCTCATCAGTTAACACTTCTAAACATTTTTAGTCTTTTAACCATAATTAGAACTAATAATGTATAATCCGAGTTGAGTAAGGGTATAAATTGATAATTTGCAGGTTTCAATTTGTCTTTGTTTTCTTTAAGGATCAGTATTATCTCCACGTCTTTCCAAGTCTCCAGTTTTTTTCCCTTTTAAGATATTATTAATTACTAACTACAGCAGACCAATTAATTCTTCTTTGAATGTCTTATAAAACTCAACCAGGAAATCATCTGAGCCTGGGATTTTCCATTCTTACTATTACCTATGCCCTCCTGTAGTTCCTCTCTGGTAATTTCCTTTTCTAGGTTTATTTTTTGTTCCTCATTTAATTTTGAGATCTTTATTTTTTTCAAGAAAGTCAAAAAGTTTATATTTTAACCTTTAACAGTTATGTTGTTTGTTGTGATTTTTATACTGGTCAAAGACTGAATAAATTTTATTACATTACAATCCTCTAAATACAGCTTTCCTTGTATCCCATACTATATCTATTGCTGGTCCCTTGTTCAAATTTTCCTTAAAGAAGGTTATTGTAGCTAATTTTAATCTCTTTACCACCAGGGCATCATTTAATATTTTCTCATTAAGTCTCCATTTGAGCCTTTTTCTCTTCTCTCTTATATTTCTCAATTGGAATACTAGGGAGTTATGGTCCAATATTAATTTAGACATAATTTCTATATCTTTTATATCTTTCCCTAATGTTTATGAAGCTAGAATTAAACCAATACTTGCTAAAGATGTATGTCTTTCTGAAAAGTGGGTATAACTTTTAGCATTGTCATACAAATATCTCCATATGTCTATTAGAGTCAAATTTTCCAACAAGTTAAAAAACAGTTTAGGCAATCTCACCTGTTTTTCCTTTATTTATTTTTTGTTAGAATTTCTATCTAGGTCTGGCTTAATCACACCATTAAAATCCTCTAAAATGATTATCTCTTCATATTCTTGTACCAACAACATTTTTGAAGATCCTTATAAAATTTAGCTTTGTTTTCTTACAGTGCATATAAACCTACTAATAAGAGCTTTCTTCCTTTTATCTTTATTTCAACTCCTAATATGTGGCCTTTTTATTATTAAGATTTTCTTTAGATTCTATTTGTTTATTAACATATATGATAACATCTTTTTTCCCTTCTGTATTCGAGGATGTAAATTCTTTTCCCAATTTTTTATTTTTAATAAATCTTCCATCACCTTATTTTATATACGATTCTTGTAAACACACAATTTTACATTTTTGTTTATTTATATAGTGAAATATCTTCTTACACTTGAGCAGTGAATTTAATCCATTTAAAATCCATCTTAAAGGTGAAATATAAATAAACCATATTATTATTATTATTATTATTATTATTATTATTTAATTAAAATTTTCATTATAAATATCCCCCCCTGACTTCTTCCTAAGGGCAAAAGTATAGATAAATCAACAAAGTCTACTTTGTATTTTTTTATTTGAACAAATAAAGAAGCAATATCAACTTTATAAAACCAATACACTAACCACCCTTATTGCCTTAATCTTACAATTCCTAAACAGATTTACAAAGGTTTACACTTATTAGTATTATGTATTATTATTATACATAGCACCAACTTGACCTCAGATCAGTCATACCATTGTTGCTACCGCCACTTTTATTTTTATTATATTTTATTTTTTTAAAAAAAAACACACACATTAGCTTTGATGATCTCAACAAGGATTCCACAGTCCCTTTTCTTACCTAGCAAAAGCCATACCTAGGAAACCATTACATTCATTCTTTGAGTCAGTCCTTCCTGAACATTAGTACGGTTAAGAAGACAGAGAAGATTACAAAGGGCCTGAATTCTTCTCTGGCTCAGATTAGAATCTGAAGCAGAAAAAAATGTGGTTTACCAGTTCACTCAACCCAACTGGTCTAAGTTTCACCTTTTATTTTAAACAACACTTTCCCATCTGGCAACACAGCAATAGTAACATTTTGTCTGAAGCGAGAAAGATGGGTAAACACCTTGATTTCTCATTCTTTGTCTGATAATAGATGTAGAGCATTCACAAAAAGAAAGACAAAAGGGTAGAGGTTTACTTCTACTCTAGAAAATAAACTGGCCTACTTGAGGGAAATAAATTGGTTTATATTTTTAAAAAACTATTCTGGCAAGAGCCTAGGGAAATACACCTCTTCTTAATTAGAAATAAACTATTCTCAGCACACATACTACTTTTCAGGTTTTGTTATTATATGTTTAATATGTTATTATTAATAAAATTTTATCAGACTTTTGTGGCTATTGTCTCTACCGCTGAACAAGAGGGGTTCAGCTGGAGTACAGTAGTAAAATCAAGAAACAATAATTCTAAAGCCCATTATTTTGAGCACATCATCAAGTGTGTGCATGCCTTTCAAACTATTACCAACAATTAGAAGAGTATGGCATTATAAAATCAGTTGGTGACAGGTCAAAGACAGAAAATAGTAATTGTCATAAAATGCTTCCTCTCCTCCCCCCCCCCCCTTTCCAAGATTAACTGTATATTATGAGTTGTGGTAGGTGAACAGAGGAAGAACAAATATTTGATTATCATTTTATAGATTGTTTAGAATTAGAGACTCAATACATTGTCCTATACCAGTTTCAGACCATAAGTCTGTCTGGTTAAGTATTGTCTACACAGCCTGCTGAAACTATTCCAGGGATTCAGAGTAGTCTGGAGAAAATATGAGGTGTACCTAGGCTCTTTTGGATATCACTGATGTGTCTTCCCATCATCATCATCATCATCACCCTCCTTCTTCTTTTCCTTCAAATGATGAATAAAGAGTGAAGTGTGAGGCATTTGGGAATAGCTACTCAAGGTAAGGGATGTGGTGGCTTAGTGGTTAAGATGCCAGTTTTTATGTTCAGAATATTGGAAGGTTGGCAGTTCAAGGTCCAAGTGCTGTATCATGGAATGAGCTCATGTAAAGAGTCCCAGCTTCTGCCAACCTAGCAGTTCAAAAGCAAGCAGATACAAGTAGATAAATACTTGCTTCAATTCAGTAGGAAGGTAACAGCATTTGGTGCAATCATGCTAGCCACATGATCACCAGAGTAATCCTCCAACAACACTGGCTCTTCAGCTTATTAATGAAGATGAGCACCACCCCCCTAGACATTCATGTCAAGGGACTACCTATACTTTTACCTTTACTCAAGGCAGCACTGCCAAAGTATGGTGAACCATTATAAGTCAAAAACAAAACAAAGAGCCTTGATTAAGTCATTTTATTTATTTGTTTACTTTTTTGTATACCATCTTTCATTATGTCATAGTTTAGGTCTTAAAATCAAAATCAAAACAAAGGCAAGAAATGGGGCACAATGGGAAACCCCCAGCTGTAGTTTTTACTTTCTTATCAGTTAGTATAGTCTGAGAAATTAAACTGAGAATCCAGAAACAGTTCAAATCCCCCTTTCCCCTTTTAAATGCCAGAAAACATTAGACAATTCAGCATGCTTCCTATCCTCATTTTTATAAAATAAATGTTTCATGTCTTAATAGTAAACCTCTATATTTTAAGGATAATTTAGAGATAAATGAGAAGTTGTGTGGACTTGGAATACAGTTGGTCCTTCTTCTGCACAGATTTTTTATACACGGATTCAAGCACCCACGATTTGAAAATGTTCCAAAAAAGTATAAATTTCAAATATCAAACCTTGATTTTCCACCTTTTATAAGGGACACCATTTTGCTATGTCATTATATTTAATGGGACTTGAGCATCCACGGATTTTGTTATCCACGGGTGATCTTGGAACCAAACCCCAGCATATAACAAAGGTCCACTGTAATTGTTAATTGTTGTCTAAAGTTGTTTGTTTGCAGTTCCATTCACATATTCACAATAGATTCCTTCCATCTGAATATGATAGGACTAACTTTCAGGTAGACACACACATATAGGGGTGTATAGTAAAATATTTGAACCTAAAACAATTTTCCCCAAGCTGTTTGATGCCCTAAAGATGCTTCAAAGTTCAATTCTCATAGATCCTGCCAACATTTTCAGTGGTAAGGACTGATGAACACCAACTTGGTCAAGCTAGTCTTGAAACCATAGCTGAGTTCTTAGGTACAGGTTACAATAAAGAAACCAAAATAGAGTTGATAATATTAAAATCTGGAGATATGAATGTTCATCTCCACTCTCATGCAGAAATTACTTGCGAAGGGAAATGTATTTGATTTACGATACAAAACCAACATTCTTGTGCCACTATCCATTTAAAAACAAACACACACACATATATGACCCAATGAAATGGATGCAACATTCATTGTAAAAATGAGTGCTTCAGCATGACCCAGAGGGATGCTTAATAAAAACCTATACAGTGGGAACAATTGACCATCTACATGAAGAGAATCTATGTGGGGTGAGGGGAGGTTGCACCATTTCTTCATATTCACAGTATAAAGCACCATTTTCCCCAAGATACAATGTTCATGTGACACACTGAGCATATGAAATGCAATTGCATTTGCTATAAATAACTTTTGCATGACATTTGCCCACAGTGACTAGGTTCATAGGGCTCCTACTCAGCACAGGCTTTGGGTTGGGTTGTGCAATTTTGTTGGGTTTGGGGGAGTTTGTGTGAGGAGTTGTAGTGTTAACATTTTTCCAAATAAATGTTCATATGGTTGCAATGTGATGGTGGGTAGGAGAGAGATTCACTATACAATATTATGAAATGGGAGAGTTCACTCTATTACCAAGAAAAGCCAAATTTAATCTTAGGAAAGAGTGGGCAAATCTGTCAGTTTTGTTTGCTCCCACGTTGTAATTTTGAAAATATAGAAAATAAAAACAAATTAGCTGAAATGAAATTTTCAGCTGTATTTAGCATAGCCCTATCACAGAAATAACAAAGTCCTTTTGCATTTTATAGTGAATGTAGGAATGAGAACAGATATTAAGTATGCCGAGCATGTACTGTGCTTTCAAGCAAAGAAATGGATATTTTATTACCTACCAGAACTGAAAAGGGAACAGGGCAACTTGATTAGAAAATGACCTCTCCTTAATACTTTTACAGTTTATTTTGTTGGCAGTCATGGCCACACTATATATTTCTCAAGTTACTAATTTTCATTTGAGGAAGCAAATGATAAAATGTTTAGGATTTAATTCCAGGATTCATTCCTTAGCTTGGTTTCCTGTGCAAGGGTCACCCCAGCTCCGGTAAAGATGGCTAATGGTGTCCTGCCATTGTATCCCCTGCTAAAAGAAGAGACCCTGCTAGACCTTTGACGAAGGACTGCAACAGCCAAGGATGAACCAGAATATAAAACTGTTCTCTTTTAAACAGGTTAATCCTTCCTAAGAGACAGGCACAGATGATGCTAATATAATATATGTGCTGTAATCACTTTCATATCTTAAAACAATAACTGAATTCTCATTTCATTTGGAGGTATCTGGGGATAACTTGCAGAATCTAAGAGGTGGTATCAGGAACTCCTAAGAATTTCTCCTGGAATTAAACTAAAAGCATACCTGAGAGATGCCAAGGATGTGGTCATCTCCACCCCAAGATTAAACACAAATTCATAATACAAGTATAGGCATATCTAAGAAGACTTCACACAAAGAAGCTCCTTTTTACAAACAATTTACAAAAAGCCTGTCCAGCTCCTACTTGTCCTCTATCTAGCTGGAATGTTTTAGCAGCTTTAGCATTGAGGAGATGGTAAAGGAGTGCTGGAGAAAAACAGAATTTCAGTCCCAGGGTGCAGCAGTCTGCTTGCAATAAACAATGCAATAAAGATTGAGCTGGGAAAGAATATGATTCAGCTCTAGGGAATCCTATCATAGCCATGTCTGCTTGCATACAACAGGAAAAATAATTAGCAGCTGCCTCCAGAATCCCTTTCTGAGTGTCCATGAACAGCCAAACAGGGAAAGGGAGAAAACAGATTAGCCTGCCTCACCAACTACACACAGCATGTTAGAAAAGCATAATTTTGGTTACCAAAATTGAAAATAAGAAATGAGGAGGGCAGTGAATGAAAAAGTCATCCCTGGATAAGTTTTGGAAGAAGCCTTCATGAGGTCTCTAGATGCTCCAGAATGTTTTTGTTCATTTATGCAGGGTTTACCTACATTTTATTTCACACGTGCCCACTGTTTGTTTGAATGTTGAATACAATATGTGTATGTGTGTGTGGTATATGATCTTGTCCTTACGTTTCCCATGGTATTTCTGCCTCTCATACCAAATTTTGTGTTAAAGAAATAATTCCTAAAAATACATCTACTTAACTGAAGTATACCTGTGTTCATCCTCAGGAATATCTCAGATCATAAACTCTATAGACTGGCTGACTTAACTACAACAATAAATCCATTTACTAGGAGATGCACAATGCACATTGTAAAACCTACTCTGAATAGGGTTGCAACCATATTGTGAAATAATCCAGTCTGACACCACTTTTGACTGCCATGACTTAATACTATTGAGTTCTGGGAGTGGTAGTTAATTGTGGCACCAGAGCTCTCTTTATACAGAGAAGGTGAAACATTTCACAAAAACACATATCCCAGAATTCCATTGTATTCAGCCATGGCATTAAATGTGGTGTCAAACTGGATTATTTATGTAGTGCAGATGCAGTTTAGGTAAGTATAAGGTTTTGCTGTACAGCATGCACAATGTTCACATGTACTCAAGGGTAATCCAGTTTGCACTCAGAGACTAATTTCTTGATTAGACAGATATTAATTTGATAGAACATGCATCACATTTACTCACTGACTTGAGTGTCACTTACTCAGGGTTGGCAACAATATTTTATATCCTCCCAAGTGTCTGCTTTGTTTTGAAATTGATTCTGCTACTTTCCCAGCTGCTACGTACATAGCTCCAGCAAAGGCTAGAAATGTATGTACTGGTAGAATAGAGTCCCTATCCTGATTGTCCAATCTTCCAACCCTGGTTGTAGCACCTTTCCTAAATTAGGCAAAAACTGCACTACTGCAGTTGAAGAAGAAGAAAGAACATATGTAAGAAGCACTTGCCCTTTCACATCTAACCACTTCTCTTCCCAGACATGACAGGAAAGGGTCTAATTTTCTGCAGATATTTTGGATCCACTGTTCACAGACCAAAGGCATTTGATTCACAATGTTATAATGGTGACTCAATGCAAGAGCTCACTCAGAGTACTCTAATTGGGGAGAACATTGAAGCAACTGTCCTTTATATGTGATATCCTCTAGCTTTATTCTTTTACGTTGCTTTTCAGTAGGGTTCAGCTATCACGTTGCAGCATTGTGCAGGGTCTTGTGGTTCACTTTAATTAAAGCTAATCTCACAGAGCAGAGCCATTTTGGCAGCGAAGACGATAGCTCTTTCACACAAAAGATCCCTGGGAACGCAGTGAGCAATCTCTGCACCATAATGGGTGAAATAGAGCTAAAGTGCAGTGATGCAGTACAGACTTTCAAAGCTAATGCCAATTGACTGTGCTTTGGCATATAGTCTGCACAGCTTTCCAGAAATGGGTAAACATTACAGTGTTTTGCTCTGCACAATGAACTAAATGTCAGTTGTTCTGCCTGACTGTCTGTATGTGAAATAGGAAAGGATTTAGACAAATAATCAACTGGAGCCTTTGAAACACAAGTGTCTCTTCATTATGAACCCCTCCTCCAACATCTTTACATGATGCCTTCCAGTTTACTTAGTTGAGATATTTCCGTTGCCCTATCCTCACAGACCCAAAGCAGGGTGCAGTATTTAAATTGCATTAGTAATTTAAGTTATGGTAATTATATAGCAACAAATAAAATGAAAATCTACTCCATTGTTTTTTTCATTGTTTTAAGCTAACACAGGCTTTCCTTGAGGATATTTAATGAATTTGAATAATCAAGGTTTGAATGATGGTACATGTATTATTTACAATTGAGTACTGATGTCAGAACAGTATGACCATAAAGCCAGACAGAGATTTTTGACTAGAAATTGCTTCAAATGTTTAATATTTTTAAAACAATGTAAAACAAAACATCCTCCTTGGTTTGAAGGCCAGGACTAGGAACTGGTGATTTGAAAAGCTAAACTTGGTCATATGTGTACTTTTCATTCCTTAATATATTGTGATTTTGCATTATTGATAGAGTGACACTATTATGATGATGATGATGATGATGATGATGATGATGATGATGATGATGAAACTTCATACAGTGGATCAGAAAATAGTTTTTGCCAAGCCCTGGCAAGTAACCTTTCTAATCCTGTTTCCCTTTCGGCATTCACCCCATGTTAGGTCATCAGTCAGTGGTAACAGGAGGAATCTTGTCCTTCCCAGTAGGCTCAGGCAAAAGCAAACTGATGTATCCTCTCCTATCTTAGGCACTCTTCCCCATTAAAAACTTTTGCTGTTTTGATGACACTCTGGTGTTTCTTTGTTACAAATGTCCCAGTTTTTATTTGTAAAATGTTGGCAGGTATGCATAAAGTTAGGACCTTAAAAAGGTACCAGATCTCATCTGATTTTGGAAGCTAAGCAGGGGCAGCCCTGGTTAGTACATGTATGAAAGACTGCAAGTGCATACCAAATACTATAGGCTACATTTCAGAGGAAGGAACTGGCAAAACCACTTCTGAGTATTCCTTGCCTGAGAAAACCCTGTGGGATTCATGGGGTCATCATAAATTGACAGGCACCTTGAAGGCACATACACCCACATGGATAAAATTGTTCAAGCTGAATTGCAATAGTATATCAGGTGGGAACTAGGAATCAGGAGTCAGCAATCATACTGGAAGTCTAAATTTCATACCTAGGAGTCAGAGACAAGAAACAAGCGTAAGATTCAGGGCATGTCAAGTGCAAAAACAAGTAGAAGCTGTAATGCTATGTTAAAGTTGTACCCTGAACAAGACTTCTCCACAGCTCTTCCTACTGAGGAAATCAGATGGATAGCCTAGGTGTTCAGAGCAACTCCATTTCTTAGAAGCCTTTCACTGGAAAAAAGATAATCCAGTCTCAGTAGTTTTAGTAGGGCCATGGCTTCATGGCTATAACCAGTGCTTGATTAATTTACAAGTTAAATAAAATATAGTTTATGCTCTCAGATTGTATGGAAAGGTGCTCTAGGTTAAACACTACCTAAACATGACCATTCTGAAGGCGAGATTGAAAGGAGTTTGGTGTATCTGCCTGACTTTGAGGAGAACTTCGGGTGGAATTTTCAAGTGATTTTCACCCAAAATGTGCACACACAAAAATTGACACCTAAAACGTACACTTTTTTTAAAAAATGAGGCTTTGGGGGGACTTGGGGGATCCTTGTATTAGAATAATATATATTTTGGTATATGTGTTCCTCTTTAGGACATTGGGTGTCTTAATTAAACCTGGGTTCTCACCAGTCTCCTGAAAGAAGTATATTCAGGCCTGTATGCTATATTTCAGAGTAAAGAACTGGAGAAACCATCTCTCAGTATTCCTGGCCTAAGATATGTCTATGGAATACACAGGGTTGCCATAGGCTGGCAGGCAACTTGAAGGCATACTGACATACATAGATACATGTGATTTCCTTCCAAAATACAGAAATCTAAAAGTTCTTCCACAATCTGGTTCCAGGGTTCCTCCCAGTATGAGATAAAAATTTTCAGCACTTATGCCATGACAAGAAAAATATACATTCTCACTGTAACTATAATATCTTTATGGAATTATAATTAAAATACATTAATGAAATTGTATATTTAAAAAAATCATGCACGACAATAGTGCTAATCAAGATAAATGTAATATCTTCTAACTCAGAGTTCTTAGATGAAGATGAAGATTGATAGAAATGACACATAGCTAAACATCAGATGGATGGGAAGCTAATCTACATTTGCATAAGTTAATAATAGCTTGGATTAATTATACACATGTACATTTGTAAATAATGTCATTTCACTCTCTGGAGAACATATAGTTTCTCTAATTTTCTTAGAGTAATATCCAGAAATGATGTGGTTATTCTTTGATGGCTTTAAAAATTAGATCTGTATATTGAACACCCATGTCAAGCTAGGGTGCAAACTGTTATTATTCTCAAATGTGAGATATAAAATAATGAATAGGAATATAACCCCGCCACATTTGTGTTGTTTTTTACTGCCATACAATAACACTGTGATGATTAAATTTCCTTTCTTCTATTTTAATATTTCTCTGACATATAGAGGATTTTTTTTTGCAAAAAAGAACATTCCAGGATTAATTCATATCAAAGTCCAAGATACTATATTTCGTATTATATCCCTTTGTGACAGGCAGTCTATCACCATTGACATCCTGCTAATTGCATAGTACTCTGAAATAAAGTGTTATGTGTGGTTTTAATCACATGAACTTCCTACAGGGTTTATGGACAACTAACCAATACATGGGGGTATTAATCTTTGGTCTTGAGATGAAATTTGGCATAGAATGTTTCATTTTTACTTAAACCATGGGGAGATTCAGTATTGACAACATGTAAAAGGTTGTCAATATGTAAAAGGTTGTCAAAAAAATGATTATAGGTTTACAAAGCATGCAAAAAATCACAAATAAATGGTTTTGATAGAGAGTTGAAAAGTTAAATGGAGTAACCAAATTAAGTTTGGACTAGCTGTTTGCATGATGCATATAGCTAAAGAATTAGGCAGAGAAAGCCAGGGAAATTACAATGTTAAGGTAAGAGAAGGGGAGGAAACTAGTGTCTTGGGAGGCAACAGGCAGGGACTAGGCTACAGAAGCCATTCAAAACAATAATTGTGCATTTTCTCTCCCCATCACCTCTCTCACTAGTGAGTAGGAGGCAGTGCAGCCAGCTATGTTCTTGATTCTTCCCTCTTCTTCCTTCCCTGGCAAAGAGCAGGACAGGCAGCTCCCAGCAATTGTGACTGGAGGTGGCTTAGCAGCCTTGTCCTCCCCAGAACAGTTTCTCCTCCTATCAAAAATAACCTTGATTTTATTATTTAGATTTAGAGAATTAAAGAGCCAGCATGGTATAGAGGTTTGAGGTCTGGACTATGACTCTGGAGATGAGGGTTCAGTTCTTCATTCTGTTATGGAAGCCCACTGGGTGACCTTGGGCAAGCCACACTCACTCGCCCTAGATACCCCTTTGATAGGTTTGCCTTATGGTCACCATAAGACAAAAAAAACTTGAAGACATACAACAAGAACAAAAACTTGATTTAGCACTCAGAGTAGAATGCCAGGAATGATGATGAGGATGATGGGGATGGGGATGATATGAATGATCTTAGACATAATTGGCTCATAGTATCTCTGTTACCTTCCATTCCAGTTCTTCTTAAGAGAGATGCAATAAAGACATGCTGTTTTCTAGTAATTGTACCAAAAATATGTACTTTAGCAACTTGGATCACCTCAGTCTTTTAGCAATGGTCAGAGCTTATACAGAACGTAATCAAATATTTGCATATATCCTCTGATTGTTTTTTTGCATATGAAAGTACATTTTAAAAATAAAAAAAGCCCCTTCCCAAAAACCCCACAACGTAGGGAAAAAAATACAGTGGTACAGTGGGTATAACAAATGTCATGTCAAGTTTGCCAAGTCATGATTGCATTTCCTTCATGGAGGTTGGTCTTTAATAAGGATTCTATGCAGTTCTGACAAACAAAGCTCAGTGAACAAGTCTGAAAATTTTCTAATATAAATCTAAATTACTCTGCTCCAAATATAGCATTTCCTCCCTTTGTAGAACAGTTAGCTTCTAGTGATATGTCTCGGCTGCCAAATATCGTGTGAGTGGTGTGTTGTGTGGTGGTGTGTTGTGTTTATTGTTAGATTTATTCAGTAATTTCAGGAGCTCTGGCCTATGACTTGAAGTTTATTCATTTGGGCATAAAACAAAAACAGCACAACACCTTTCTATTTAATTTCCCCTCTTCTTCTTGACAACTGCTAGGGAAACTAATGCATCCCAGACTACACATTAGCAAGGTGGACATGGCCTCAAGGCAGCTTCAGACATTATACTCTCCTATTGATTTGTGTAGCATTATCACAAAATATCCAAAAAATAGGGTGACTCTGAGCACTTCCAATTGATCTGGTGTATAGAGGAGGTCAACTTTGTTTCCCCTGGTCAGAGAATCACTAATCAACAGTCCCTATGGAGCCAGCAGAACTAATTTGTTTGATGATGGTCTCAAAAGCCAAACCTCGGTCATTACTTGTAGCATTCCTGTCCCTGGTGGCCCTCTATCTTTCATGGGTAAATTGGCAAGAATACTACCTGTACTGTTAACCCTTCACTGTCCTTCCTAGGGCTTCATAGTCCAAGGTGATATGCTCAAGGTGTTCCTGCAGTATCATGAATCAAGAAACTGAGTACTGTTCTGCTTTTCTTGATGAGTTTCAGCAACTTGTCAGTAACATCCTGATACAACAGAAGAGAGCACACTTCCCAATACATTTTTTCCAGCTGGCACACAGTTTCCATTATCCCCCAAGCAATGAATTCCTTACCACCTGTACCTTTTTTCTTCTTCTTGCTGCAGTTGGTGGTTAAGGTCTTTGTTTCTTATCAATAAGATTAGTTCCCCATGAAATCAGCACTTCAGAATACTGACCTCTCATTTGCTAAGCAATGGGAGGTGACTTTCTTGGTGTCTGAGAAATCAACACTACATATTTCTTCTGCTGCACAGAAATAGGGTGCTAAAGGAAAATCTGTGAAATTTATTACTTGGTATGTTTTAATACCAATATTACTTGGTATGTGTTCAAACTGGTTACTCCCAGACAAGTGTGCTTGGGATTTCAATCTTAATTTTAGGATTTAATGTTTTTCCTAGTTACTGCATTCCTTAGCACATTTGCGTGATTTATTTCTTTCAAGGCTTACGTGGTGATGTGCAAAGGAAATTGTATGAAAGTAGTATTTCAAACCAATGGCATATGTTATATTTAATTTAGGAAAAAAATACTGCTACTTTTTTGGGTTGAAATCCTAAATCCAGCTCCCCACCCCCATGAATCATTTACCACTTTGATAAAATGAATGAAATTTCCCTTAGTGAAATATACATTATACATGCATGAATACACTGAAATGCATAATCTTTACACATTTAAAGAAGGACTGAGTTTCCATGTTTAGTTTTTGAAATAGGATAGTTCAATGTAACCTTACATAGGGGTAACCACCATATATTCATGTGACTTCTGACTTATCGATGTGATAAGATTGCAAACTATGGGTGTAAATTACTTAAGAGTAAGCTTCTCTAGAGAATGAGTTTTCTTCTGAGTAAACATGCAAATGATTGCACTGTAATTTTCTTGCTAACTAACCGGGAAAGATTACACCTGTGTTTCTTGTTTTTTTCATCAGATTTAACTAGTGCCTTTGACTGTCTGCCATTTTAAAGGATGGTAGATGAGCTTTAGGGAAGGTACGCAAGCCCGTTGTTTTTTGAATACAAGGAAGGTTGTCTCGTACAGCAGGATTGTAATAGAAATGAATGAACTGGAAGGAATGCATTTTAAGACTCATATATTTTGACTAGTATTACATATCAGGGTCATTTCTTGTGTTGAATCACCAATGAGTGTCTCTTCTGATGCAGAGCAAAAGCACTAGGGTGTGAAAGTCAAATACACATTTTGGAATTAGCAAATTCAGATCACTGAAACAGAAAAGCAGTATCTGATTAGTTGATACTGTATTTACTCTCTCTGTCTTAAAGCAACATTACGTCTATTCTCCTTTAAGGATATCTATATGCTTTTCTGTTCAGTTTTTGATGCAAGTGCATTTGTCGTGAAACAAAAAAAGTTGGTTTCCTAAAACCCAAACCTTATGAGGCTGTCTCCCAGTTCATCCCATCTCCTTTCTGGTTCCCAGCTATCACTACACTACCTTCAATTAACTCCCACCATCATTTATATGGTATCAAACCTGGCTGTAGGCAATCCTTCCTCCTTCCTTTGTTCCCTGATGGCCATCTTTAAAGCTGAACTTGCCACCTCATCACTATACCCACAAGTTTTGCAATTTCTGTTCTATTCTCACACACAGCCTGCTTATATAGGTTTGGTCCGGACCCTTCCCTCCGTGATCTGAGGAGGTAGATTGAAGTCATGAACATTCATGCTACTAGCTCTTTTCTTTCAGCTAGTCTCAAAGGTGCTACAAGATCCCTTTGCATACTGATTTTCAGACTGACACAGTTAAGTCTTTGAGTTGTACAAGTTAATATTAGTACATCATCAGTAAATAATAGAGTCTTCAGGGGAAAGAATATAGATATGCTGTGAAAACTGTTGATATATATATCTCTCCTCAATGTAAATGGAGGGAACCTTTATGGCGATGTTTTATGGTCAGAATATGACACAGAAAGAAAATTTACATAAACTACAATCACTCTTGCCATGAGGCCTGTTCTATAAGTGTGGGATATTTTGGCTTGCGCTACATACTTTTTTTCTAATATATGACAGGGCCAAAACTTTTCTTTTTTAGATTTCCTTACTAAATAAAAATAAATCTTGGAAACAGTTTGTGATGGCTACTATCATTTCCCACAGCTCACAATTCCCTTTCTGTCCTGAACAATTATAGACCTATTGGTTTTTGGCTTAGCTGTTTCTATGCCACCACTTCCCACAGCAACCACTGGATCTTCTGGGTCCTGGAGTGTTTTCAACATCACTTGAAAGGCAAAAGCCATGGCTGTCAAGATTATCTAAAAAGATATACAGACACAGTCTGAAGCCTCTAATTTTGTTTGTAGCACGTCTGCAGCTCTTTGGGCCGCCCACAGAGGGATTAAAACGGGGTAGGCAACCTTTCTGGCCGGGGGTTGGGTTGCTGTCCCTAAGACAACTGGGGGGCCGAAGGCGGGGGGGAGTTTCCACCCCTCCGGGGGTGGGGGCCGACATGCTGGGGTGGGACTTTCACTTCACCTCCGGGGCAGAGCCACATCCAGGGGCGGAGCCTCGGGCTTCGCCAGAACCTGAGGGTCCTCCAAAGAACACCTCAGATTTGCTGAAGCCCTCAGGGGAGGAGAGCTGTGCCCCCGCCCTCTCCTCCCGGTCCTTCCTTCGGCCGAATGGCTCCAAGGGGCCCTTTGGCCGAAGGGGAGGGAGGCCGAATGGAAGGCTTGGGCACGGGCCCTGCCCTTCCTTTCGGCCGAAAGGGCTCCAAGGGGCCCTTTGGGGCCGAAGGTAAGTGCTTGGCCCAGGCCCCTCCCTGGGCCTCCGCCATGGCCCGTGCAGCCCCAGGCCTCCTCGCCAGGCTCCTTCCTGGCCTCCACGAGGCAGGGAAGAGGGAAGGCCCCCACGGCAAGCCCCTCAGTCTCCTGTCCTTGCCTCCATGGGGGCCGGGAGGAGGAGGAGGTCGTCGCGGGCAGCCCTCGGGCTCCTTCCGCGCCCCATGGGGGCTGGAAGGAGGGAGAGGCCCCTGCCCCGGCCCTCTAGCTCCTTCCCAGCCTCCTCTCAGGCCAAAGGAGCAGGTCGCTGCCGGCGGCCCCTTGGGTTCCTTCTCGCCTCCATGGGGCCGGGAGGGAGGAGCAGGTCACCGGCGGACAGCCCCTTCGGCCTCCTTCCCAGCCTCCATGGGGCAGGAAGAGGGAGGAGGCCGGCGCCCCCCAAAGGCCCCCACACTCACACGAGAGATCTTTGGCCTCTTGCGAAAGGCGCGGGGCCTTTGACCTCCCACGCGAAGGGCCCGTCCTGCCGCCGATTGTCCAATCGGTCAGGACTTGGGCTCGGCTGGATCCCAAGGCTTCGCCGGGCCAGATCTGGCCCCTGTAGGGTTGCCGACCCCTGATTAAAGTTATGCTCATGTTTTATTAAAAAGGTAAGCACGGTACACAGGGTTTTCTAGTTCTCAACTGATTTCCCTTAAATCTTATCATTTTGTGCTTTCAGAGTATAAACTTGCACCATGTTTTGCCTTATGTATTTGGTACCAATATTTGGCAAACATCAGAAAGAAGAGATATCAAGAGAAGCTAATTTCATACTCATGTCAAATGTTAATAATGAAAAAAAACCCAACTCTTTTTTTATAATAAATATCAGAGCTGTGCCATGGTCAGGATAGGAAGAAAAGGTGAAATGTAGTGGTTGTGTACAAGTCTGTTAAGATGAATAGTCCTTTGAATCCAAATGGGCCACCCGATGTCGTCAGATGCTTGAAGCCACGAGACACATTCAGACAGGTCTCAGCACAGGTTTTTCCCAACACCACAGTTGATCACCCATCCACTGAGGAATGGAGAACTGATTATTATTTCCTCCATTGCGCAGGATGGGAATGGTAAACAGAATTAGGATTAGCAATTTACCCTCACCCTCCTCCCAGCTGTTCCATACAGAAATCACTGTTACCCCTCACTGTTAATGGAAAATGACAATTGGATAAGGATTGGGAGGGTTTAAATCTCCACCTTTCTCTTCACTCCCAGCAATTTTAATCAATCATTTTCCTATGCGTGCTGTTAACGGTGAGGAAGATACATCGGTACCAGGAAAATGACAATTTTTCTTCCCTAGTAGCAGATACTGTAATAGTATTAAAAATAATATACTCTGGGTTAGGATTACTAGGTGGAAATAGAGAATGGAAAATTGTATTTTTTGCTATTGTGGGACAAAGATGAATGGCTGTATCATTTTTTCCCCCATTAAGAAAAAAAAAGCAGTTTAGAATTTATTCTGCAAAACACATAGAGAGGAGTGTTTTGTATTGAAAATTGAATTGTCTTGGCAGATGACATTAATGTTCTTTCTGCACAGGAACTTTGTTTTCTCGCAAAAAAAAAAAAAAAAAAAAAAGCAAAATAAAAATCAAGCAAAACCAATACATACATTTTCATGCAGAGTAGTCCCAAATGGACAAGAATCATGTCCTGATTCTCTTTATCAGGGTTTCTCAACACTCAAGAAACACATGTTTCATCTATTATCCAACATAGTCAGCCTCCCTATCCATGGATTTCTGCACCTGCAGATTCAACCATCCTTGCTTGAAATATATATTTTTAAAAACTTCAAAAAAGCAAACCTTGATTTTGCCATTTTATAAAAGTACTACCATACCATTTTACAATGCTATTGTATATAATGGGATGAGCATGCATGGATGTCAATATGGAACCCAAATTCAGTGGATCCTAAGGGTTCATTGCATTTAAAAATATTTTTTTATATCCTTGCATGAGTGTGGCTTAACTTGCTTCTATTACAAAATCATTGTGATTACTAACTTCCCCTTTTCCCAGCAATTACATTGTAGAGAGACTGCTACTGTTAGTGAGGAAATAACTATATAGATCTGATTGCACCTCATGATCTCATTAGTCAGAGAGAAAGAGATTTTCATAATACAGAGATGTGAGTAGCAGGTGAAAACAATGGTGTGGGTTTGTGTATACATGCATAACCTCCAATCTACAACTCAATGTAGTTATTAGAGACCAATGCTTTTTTAAAAAAATACATTGCCTTACAATCCAATCTAAACAAACAAATATAATAACATGGAAACAGGTGCTGTCAGCCCTCGGTATCTGCGAGGTGCTAACCACGGATTGAGCATCCGCAAACAGCAAGCCCAGTTGTTTTCTCCATAGCAGCACATGCACAAAGCCATGCCACCATTGGGATAATGGAACTGAAGCCTTTCCTTCCCCTCTTCCCCCTCCCCTCCCTCCCCCTCCTTCCCTCCTTCCTTCCTCCCCTCCAAGGCTTCTTCTCTCCTGGCTTGGCTTCAGAGGTGGAGGCTGAGATCTCATTGCGGGAGGGAGCCGGCACCAGATCTGGGGTTTGAATCTCAGAGCCTGGAGGTTCCATTCCAGGTGTTGACCCTGGGAGGGGGCGGTTTCAAGTCCCAGGACCCAGCCTTAGCCCCGGCTCCCTCTGAATGACAGAGCTCCAGCCTTTTCCCACAAAGCCAAGCCTGAGGCAGAAGCCTCGGAAGGGGGGGAGGGAGGGAGGGGGGAGGTCTTCAGTCCCGTTGTTCCTAATAGTGGTGCGGTGACATAACCATACTGCCATTAAGGACAAGGGGACTTGAGCATCCTCGGATTTTGGTATCCATGGAAGTGAGGGGTCCAAAATGGATCCCGCAGAGATACCAAAGGCTGACTACATTCAATTTTTATTATGGTAAAACTTTTTACATTAATTTAGAGGTGAACATTCATTATTATTTATGGGACCTGTTAACCAGTAGATATTCTATATTAAGATAGTTCAAATGAAAATTCTATAAAAGCACCATTCAGGTATACTGGTGACACAGTACACACCATCACTGGCATATGTGATATATTTCCATTGTCATAACTAAAAAAGAATACTAACCACGATCTCTAGAATACAGCCTTATATTTTAGTATAAAGACCAGTCCTGAACAAAAATCATTGTCTCATGCATACATGAATATCAATGCATTGTATGTACACATAATTGGTCAGCGTGGGTCCATGGATCTATAAAGTCTGATAGACATAAATGGATGTGTCCACTTTAACTAGCATGTTAAATAGTTACACAGAATGCCAAGAAAATATCCCTGTCTGAGATAAAGTCAGTCTTGCTGATATGTTTAACAGTATAAAGAAAAGATAGTTCTGCAGTGATTTGTGCAAAAGTAAGAACATGGTCTTCTGTTTCAACTTTGCTGACCAGAGGTTAGTGTACTGTAGGGATATTACTTTGTTCTACAATAACAGTTCATAACTTTTCAGTATCCTAATTTACCATTTGGTAATTTGAAATTAATATTTAATGTATTCCCCTTTGGCAGATAATTTTGGAATAAATGTGAAAAAACAAAGAGTTATAATTTTCCTTTTAATAAGAAGCTAACTTTTACATTCTATGATCTTTTGTGTGCTATGCACAAAGAGAATAATATTGTGTGGAATATAAAACGAGATGAGTTTGAGAGAATAACTATTAAAAAGATGGTTGATCGTTGAAAAGAGGTATCAGAGGCATACTTCCATGTGATGCTGAAGAAGCTATAATGCATTCACACTTCCTTTATGGATTCTCTTGCATGGAATGATAATAAAGTGGAGCAACAGTATGGATTCACTTTAACTAAATCTGTGGCTGGCCTCACATCTTCCCTGACTCAACCCTCAACCATGGGAGGGATTGATGACGAAGTTGCCAACTCTACACATAACCATGGAATTGCTTGAGATGGGATGGGATGGGGCAGAGATTCACTTAATGTCATGCTTAAGTATCTGAAAAGTCTGAGAGGGAAATTCTTCATCTCATCCATCCTTACAACTGTGCTACTTTTGAACCCTCCTGGTTCTCAGTGTTGATTGTTATGAAATGTTGATTTCTATATACATTAATTCTTCCTTTTATATTTCTTTATCATTTTCCCATAAGGTCATAAAATAAGGGTGATAATTTTTCTCACCAATTTTAATTCTTCATATAAACACATCATATTTTCAGTCTGCCTATATTATTTTTATGCTTAATTCATAAAAAAAAATTGATTGTGTTAGCTACCCACATTTCTGTCAAGCCTAACAATAATAGCAAGGAGCATATTACCAAGAAGAAACACTTTGAGCATAATGAGAAATGCTAGATATTTCCATGTAAATTTCAGTTACAAGTTAGGTTTTATACATCACAAATAGCAATAAAGGAATGAATATTGTCTCACAGTTTGAAAAGTATTAATAGAGTTTAGAATTCATTCAGTCAAATCCAAAAATAGCAGAAATGCTACAGAGTTGAAAATTGCATCTAAGCACATCTATCCGATTATATAAACAGACAAAATAATACTTCAGAATCTTATTTGCATGGTAAGTGCCTGAGAATGAGAGAAAAACAAGTTCCAATAATCATACTGTTTCTTACACTGTTATTTCAGCCAAGGAAGAAGATTAATTCATAAATAGGACAAGCTATATTTCTCCATATTAAAATGTTTTGATTTAAACATATTTAAGTCTTCTCCTCAAGGGGACTCATTTTTATCTGATACACCAAATGATAGTTAAGGTGTTCGGGATACAGTATTCCACTCCAATGCAAACACTGTGCATCAGCTCTAAGATAATTCAGGAAATGAAACAACTATTTGAATGCATCTTTTTGTATGCAGTGTTGTTCATTTGGAATCATTTTTGAGCTGTGTCTTAATGGCCTACCATGCTATTCATTCACATAATACCTCTCTAGAATATGGCGTAATAGTACAAATATCTAGACTGTGGGCTAACAATGCCTGTTCTGAATGAAATGGAGCTGAGTTCTCACAATTCTTCATCTCTCCTCAGCAGTAGTATCATGGTAACTCATGAACTCATGACAACAGCTTATATTCATGACCCCAAAGAAGATCAAAAATATCAGGCAGCTGTGTTTTTCTGTATAAGCAAATACATTTTAGCAGTTTCCCTCTCTGCCAGAAACTGGACTTTTCTAAAGCCAATAAGTTTGAATTTCATCTTTCATTCCAAGGATCCCTGAGTTGTAATGCACCCAAGGGTCATTCAGCCCAACTTCCTTTGGCCATGCAGAAATACATAGAATCCTAGAGTTGGATGGAAACTCTAGGGGCCATCCAATCCAATCTTCATCTGCCATGCAGGAATATGTAGAATGCTAGAGTTGGAAGAGATCCCAAGGACCAACCAGCCCAACCCCTTTGACCGTGCAGGAATTCATAGAATTCTAGAGTTGGAAAGGATCCCCAAAGGCCATCCAGCATGTGTGTGTGGTGTCCTTCAACTAGTATAGCTTCTTCGATCCGGATGTTGTTGGATTGTAGCTCCCAGCATTTCTCAGCATTGGCTACACCAGCTAGAGGATGCTGGGACTTGCAATCTAATTAAACCTGGAGAACCACATGTTACAATAAGGTCTGTAGCTTCTATCTCCACCCAAAATTATACCCATGACTGCTTCCCAAGAATTCTGGGTTAAAGTGGCTGCAAATTTGCAACCTCTGGAACTTCATATTTAATGGGAACAATGGTGTCATTGCCATCCACATTTCCTCTGAAGACAGCTATGGGAAAAGATATTATTCCAGTACCAGTATACTGCTGTGATGTTTACCAGTTCTAATATAACTTTGAAATGTGAAATTTGATTGAATTACCTTGGTTTCTGATGGGCAATCAAGAACCATGAACACTACAAAAGACATGCTTACAAGAATGCCCATGATTGCCCATTTGAGACCAAGTTAGTTTGGTTAGAAGGGATGCTGAAGAGGGCACAGAGACCTTCTTCGAGAGGACAAAGAAAGTCTGATATTGAGGACAGGTTAGGCATTACTACGTCCTTGAAGCCTGCTCAGCCGACATGCTGGATGACTGAGAGAAGCCAGAAAAGGAGTGTGTGTAAGAAAAAATGGCTTGTACATCTGCTAGCTGCAGTTTTCTGCATTCCTATTCATTTATTCTATCACCGTGTTCCTCCATATTAATATTTTGGTAATACAGGTAGTGAGCTGATTGTGGCCCACTGCCAAATTACCTGGGGAAACATGTGTCCTACTAGGTCTGTTTTTTGCAGCCCCTGACTTCTTCAGTCTCTACTGGGTACACTTTTGTGACCGCAAGAAAAAGTGAAATGCCTCTCTTGGAAGCCTCCAGGAGAAAGACTTTGGCTTTTAAATAGCCCACTTCTCCGCTGCACTATTTAATGTTCCTCCCCCCCCAAAAAAACAACAACCACAGAATGAATTTGTTAGGGCCATTGGGGCAATTCATGAGTCCCCCTAAAGCCCAAGGGGCCAAAACTGTTCACCCCAGAATCCACCACAGCTGCACACTGCAGCTGGCAGAGGTATTGGTCATTCTTTCCAAACTAACTTAAGGCCTAAACAGCTGCTTTGGGTCACTTTGGAGGTATGATGTTTACATTATGCATGCATCCTAAGAGGCTGGAAGCCACACCAAAGACACGCTCCAGTCCTAATGACTTGAGTGCAACTTTGGCACAGCTTCTGGCCTCTTAAGATGTGTATGTCATTTGAACAGCATACCTCCAAAGTGACCCGAAGCAGCTTTATTTTGGCCTGTCTGTTCAGGCCCTAAGTCTCAAATGGGCAATCATTCCAAGCTCCAGATATTATTGGACTGCAGTTCCCAACATTTCTCAGCATTTGATACCCCAGCTATGGACTACTGGACCTTGCAGTCCAAATAGCTAGACTCCATAACTCAGTTCAGTGCAGTGTATGTGATAAAGAGAGCAGGGTAGAGAAAGAAAAACAGAGTTTGGAAAAGGTACTTTGAACTACAGCTCCTACAAGCTCCCGGGACTTTTAGACAAAACTGAATCTCATCACCTCATTGGCAAACAGCTTTACCTTCACTAGTGTGTGAAAATTCACACCGTCTTGCACCCCTGCCATTTTATTTCAATGATGCCATAAAGTAAATGAACAAGCTTCAAAAGAAATTTCCCGCCTCTGATTGGAATGGCTGATTACTGGCCATTGTGAGAGATGAGGCACTGTAATTATTTCACATTTTTCATGCGAGAAGAAAAGTAATTTTATTTCCCACCACTCTTCAGTTAGGAGAGGATTTATTCCATCATTTTATAACACTAAAAAGTTTAAAAAATCACCTAGTCACCTAGTCAAAATGGCCACAGAGAAACAGCTTCCTTCTTCCCTTTGTGTAAGGAGAAGAGACCAAATATCTGTTTCTTTGCCCTTTCTCTATCTTGTTTTGAGTTTTGTAATACACATACAGTATACATTCTATCTGTAGCAACTGGGTTTTAATTTTTCCATGGAAGTACATATGAACAGGAGGAGACTAGAAGGGTATGTTCAGAGGACCTCCATATTTGCAGACTTGTCATCCATAGATTTAAAAATCCGCAGATGGCAAGCTGCCCATTGTTACTGCTGGCAGCATGTTCATGTTTCTGTGCCAACATTAGGGACAATGGAACTTCAGGTAAGGCCCCATTCTGTTGTACCTAATGGTGGTGCAGCTGCATGCACATGCCACCATTGTGGGCAGTGGGACTTGAGTTCCCATGGATTTTGATATCTGGGGTCTGGATGGTTCCCCCACAGATACTGAGGTCCCAATGTAGATAGATGGATATGGCACCATATTATCGAGTTTCATCACTCACTATTTATTTTTTGAAATTTTTAATTTTTAAAAGCCTCTTATATATTAGAAGAGTTTCTTCCTGATCTTTCACCAGCATCTGTGGCTGGCATCTTCAGAGAAGTTGAAATTGATTCTGTGAAGATGCTAGCCACAAATGCTGGTGAAGATGCTAGTCACCAATGCTGGTCAGGAAGAAACTCTTCTAGAATATGGCCACCTAGCCTGAAAAACCCACAAAAATCTATGGATGCCAGCCATGAAAGCCTTCAACTTCACCTCTTATATACTGCCTAGGCATCTGTTAGAATGAAGAGTTGTGTGCCCCCCCCCCCCTCTCTCTCTTTCTGTCAGACATATACAAAATAAACCTGGGAACAAATAGACAAACAAAAAATACTGAAATATGATCACAGAGCAAAAATTGTGGAAGTATTTTAGGTTGCCCTGTAATGCTATTCTTGTATTAAACAATGGTGTCTCATATATATTTTACTCAATGCTATTGAAATAAACTTCTTGGGTTCTGTGTAACAGGTCTTTCTTTTCTTTTTGAAGGGAGAATGAATAGTTACTAAAATTATTCATTGCTCCCTTAAAAAAAAAAGGTGATAAATTACATCCTTACTACCTGGTGGTCAGGGTTACTAGTGAACAGTGCTTTCAACATGAAAGGGTCATTTTTCTGGCACATAGATATGTGCACTAAGCCATGTTCTAGGCTTAAAGAACAACATTGAAAAATCTCTATCTTGGAAATCTCTGATAAAATCCCATGCTCTTGCTCTTGCAGAGTTTCAATTATCAGAGCCCTTCCAGGGGAACTATGATTGATTCAGAAAGAACAATTCAGAGAGTACTCCATTACATATTTATGCTAAGCTCACACAAAAGAATGGTAGTAGGTTTCTAGCATTTTCAGGAAACTTCACAGGGTCAGGAGAAAGCCCCGTCTTATAATATCTTATCCTGAAATATCTAGCAACCCTACATCTTCAAGGACTACGCTCCCTCCCCCCCCCCCCAAAAAAAAAATGATGCCACTAAATCTGGTCACAATTTCATTTTCTAACAAGGAAGATACCCTTACCCCTGTGCTTCTTTTTTTGGTCTGCAAAGCAGGTACAGTCAGTCCCATCACATTTCCATAGACCGATTACTTACTCCATATTAGCCTTTTAGCATGTGCTTGTCATGTGCTTGTCAAACTTTGAAGCTAAATTTTTCAAGGCTATCTTCATACTAGCTTTCTTTGGAATACTCAGAATCAATGAGTTGCTCTTTGGCTCAGAGTAATTGTTTGTAGAAGGCTTTTGAATTAAATGATGTTTATGTGCAAGCTGCTGAGTATAATAAGAATTCTGTCAATAAAAAAAAGATTTTGTTTTTTCATGTTCAGCATACTGAATTCAAGAGTTAAAATATGTTAAAAGTCATGTTTAAAAGGTACTTCTATATAGCAGGAAAATACCATGGTTAAAAGTATTGCCAGCTAACCAAATGTAAACAGAAAGTTAGCACTGAAATTTGCTAAAACTGAAAGGGGGGAGGGAGCCAATATAAGTTCTCCAATATCACTTTTATGTGGTAGCTACTATATAAGGAATCTCAGTCAGGAAGCCATACCAGACAAGTCGTGCTTCTCTAAAATGTGGTCCACTGTACTCAGTGGATGATGAAATGCAGCATGTTTTCAACCGTGATATAAGTGCATTAAGAAGAGCAAATAAAGGGCAGACTACCCACTGAGGACGATATCACATGACTGAAATTGGAAGTATAATCCAGTGTCATCCTGAACAGAATCATGCGTATTCATGTTATTGCGTGAAAGGTTACCACACACGATCACTGGCAGTCCGAATGCACTCCGAACGCAATCACGCGTCAACCCACAGTTAAGTAAATTCGGTGAACTAGCAAAGTCACAAACCCTGTTCCTAGGCAACTTCACCCTCAGTGTGCTGTTGTTTGGTGTAATGTACATGTCTCCTTTGGCCCTAGTTCCCCCCCCCCCATCTGGAAGGGGGGGTCCCATTAAGCCATGCTGTAATTCCGCTTCAATTTTGCTACCACGTGTCCTTCAGCATTGCTGATGGGGGCTGCTCCCTTGGGGAGGTCTGTACCGCACCTAACATATGTCATCAGATATGGAAAATAAAATGATGGCCGACAGACTGGAAATGATCAATATACATCCCCATCCAAAAAAGAAAAAAGAGACATAAAAGATTGCAGCAACTATAGAACCATAGCACTAATATCCTATGGAAGAGATTCACCAATTAGTCTCACTCGAGGCTTTTAGAAATGCAACAAAAACCTTTCTCTTCCAGCAGGCCTTCCCTGATTGATAATGACCAGAACCAATTGAATCCCCTTTTTATTATTTTTATTATTTGTGGTTTGTTTTTAACTTTGATGTATTGTTATGTTCTTTTAAAACATTTTTTTACTGTTTAATTTTATAGTTGGGAGAGAGGGTTGGGTCGGGGTTTTGTGGGGCTTGTTGTTTTTATTGTTGTATATTGTATTTTCTTTGTTGTTACCCGCCTCGATCCTCAGTCGGAAGAGGTATTATTATTATTATTATTATTATTATTATTATTATTATTATTAAAGCAAAATTATGCTCAAAATTCTACAATATAGACTCCAACCATACATGGGGAGAGAAATTCCAAAGGTCCAAGTGGATTCAGAAAAGGAAGAGGCACTAGGGACCACATTGCAAATATACAATGGATAATGGAGCACACCATTGTGTTCTAAAAGAAAATGGGCATGTGCTTTATAGACTATAGCAAAGCCTTTGACTGCATAGATCAGGAATGGCTATGGAATGCCCTTAAAGACATGGAAATGCCAACACATCTGATAGTTTTGATGAGAAATATGTATTCAGGACAAGAGGCTACTGTCAAAACAGAACATGATGAAACATGATGGTTCCAATTGGCAAAGGAATCTCATCTTATCACTCTACTCTACTTGTTCAGTTTATATGCAGAACATATTGTAAGAAAAGTATGCTTGGACACAGAAGAAGGAGGAGTGAAAATAGGAGGAAGGAATATCAACAGTCTGAGATATGCAGATGGCACTGTAATACTAGCAGAAAACATCAAAGACCTTGAACAACTATTAAGAAATATCAAGGAATAAAGTTCAAAGGCAGGCCTATTGTTGAACATAGAGAAAACATAGTTATTTGTGGGTTTTTCAGGCTATGTGGTCATGTTCTAGCAGAATTTCATTCTGACGTTTCGCCAGCATCTGTGGCTGGCATCTGGCTGAAGATGCTGGCGAAACGTCAGAAAGAAAATCTGCTAGAACATGGCCACATAGCCCGAAAAACCCACAAAAAAACTATGGATGCCAGCCATGAAAGCCTTCGACTTTATAGAGAAAACAAAAATAATGACCACAGAGAACCTACACAAATTTGAATTAGAAAATGAAGAAATAGAAATAGTAAAAGAATTCTCATACCTGGGATCAAACATTGATAGAAATAGAGACTGCAGCCAGGAAATCAGAAGACAATTAAGAATGGGAAGGACAGCTATGAAAGAACTAGAGAAGATCCTAAAATGCAAGGATATACAACTGAGCACAAAAGTTAGAATCATACAAGCCATTATATTCCCTGTTGCCATGTATGGATCTGAGAGCTGGACAGTTAAGCAGGAGGATAGGAGGAAAATCAACTCATTCAAAGTGTGGTGCTGGATACCCCAAAAAACCCTATCCTATTCCATGGACAGCCAAAAAGACAAACAAAAAGATATGTCAGAAATCTCCCTAGAAGCCAAGATGACAAAACTCAAGTTGTCATACTTTGGACGCATCATGCAAAGGCATGAATCATCGGAAAAAACAATAATGCTAGGAAAGGTAGAGGGAAGTAGAAAGAGAGGAAGGCCACATGCAAGATGGATGGACGTTACTAAAAAGATCACGAGTATGAGTTTGAAGGAGTTAAGGACAGTTAACAGCAACAAAAGAAAAGGGAGAAGAGGTAGGGCTAGCATGTTCCCTCCTTTTATGCTTACTACAGTCCCATTACAAAATGCTTTGGTAGGGCTAACATAGATTTTTTTTATATAATTAAAGGGATATCTTAGGAAACATATTAAGTTTATATAAGTGTTCTTTTTGATAATAGAAGGCTGTATAATTAATAATGCACATTAACAGGATCAAGAACAAGGTCAAGTATGTCTGGCAATATATGGTTTCATTTCTGTTTATTTCTGACTCATTAGCAGTGCAACCTACATTTAGAAGCCCCACTGAGTTTTCATAAGACATGTGGAGCAGTGCCTTGTAAAACAGTGTATAGCTGGCCATGCAGGGAGTGATAAATTAACTGCCAGTTTTTCATTTACTTATATGGCAATCTTTGAATCAAACCCATTGGTTTCCAATGAAGTAAAGCTCCCAGAAGAGAAAAATACAGAGCTTGCCTGCAGACATGGGAGGGTGGAGGAGAGGAGGAGGAGGAGGAGGAGGAGGAGGAGAAGAAGAAGAAGATGATGATGATTTTCAACAGCATTTACTCATTCTGCATTCCTTAAAGCAATATAAAGCCATTCACCAGATCTTGTAAATGGGAGGCATAGGATGAGATAAGAGAAGGGAGAGGTAGTGATATGGCACAGCCTACCAGCAAACCAGCATTAGCTGATGTCTATTTCAAGGGTGGAGCTGCTCCTCTCTAACACAGTTTTGCTACAACAGCATACTCACATTTTCACCCAACAGATTTATTTGCATGGCTATTTCCATTTGCTTTTATGGTCTGAGTGTGCTAGGGTACAACAGAACAATTTCTTTTATGACTATTTTATGTTGTAAGGAATATTGACCAGAATCATACTAATTTCACTGATTCATATTCCATGTGCATACCACAAGGAAGGAGCAGTGAGAGCTGTAGGGAGATGCATGCAGCCTAGGCCGGTGAGCACACAGACCATTTGGAAAGAATGCATCCAAACACGTTGCAACAGTTTGGTAAGAAGGAATATGGAAGGGAGTTATCTTGATACAGTACTTCTAGGATTCATTTAAAACTGTAATAGTAGAGATCCACCAATAGCCTGCTTGACAGACTTTTGTGTGAGCACTCAAAATATGACACTTATCTAGCACTTAGATCCAGGCTAAGAAATCTCAGTTAAAATCTTCAGGAGTAGCTGTGCAAACAAAAATCCATCAGTGATACCTTTATTGGCCAACCAAAATGCACAATATACTTGTTGCAATTAAAATATCACACTATATACATTGTTAGAAGAGTTGATTCCTCACGTGGTGAAATACATGTTTCTAATATCAATTGTTTTATTCACCTCTGTATCTTGCATTTAGTGTACTTCATTTTATAATTGGTCATGGAAGATAAACACAGACTCAATTTGCAAGCCTGATTACCCTGAAAAATTAAGTTAAGGTGGGAGTATACAGGGGATACACATTCCCCTTGATATCTGGTATGACTGAAAGTCATCCAGCAGGGGAGTGCCTTCCAACCTCTCATCTTAAAAGTTAGGAATTGAGCACTGTTGATGAGAAGGTTAGTCAAGTTTGTGGAGATCCTGTATGTTTCAGTAAACTTGTGGTCCTTCAATAACTGTTTCTGTAGTATACATACTAAGCATTTTAATTCTTTAATACAGCTTCAACTGCCATGGTTGCATCCTCTGGAATCCTGGGACAAGTAGTTTAATGAGGTACTTGGAATTCTGTGTTAGAAAACCACAATAAAGTAATTCAGGGAAGTTTCCTAAATATGTTTTTGACCTTCATTGCAAGGAATCTGATGACACTTAAGTTTACATAACTTTCCAAAATAAATTCAAAGCCTATTTTAAAAGGGTACATAAAATATCTTTTAAAAGGAATATCATTCAAATCATTATACAATAATTTGTGTCTTATAAAGTAGAATCAAGAGTATGGTAAAACAATTCATCATAAAAATATGAAGATCACAGAACTGTAACCCCTGCTAAAAAGCTTGGTTTAAAAGGGGGAAGAGCAAACAAGCCTCTTAGGTAGGGGGAGTTCCAAAACCTGGAACCTGTATCTAAAAGGTATCATAAATCACATCCCACCTATCATGCTTCTGAAAATGGTGCAGCTTTCCAAAATTTGCAAATTACTTTCAAATGAGATGAAACCTTGGATTTTAGCAGATTGGGGGCTAGGAATTAGGGGGTACTATGCACCTATTCATCCCACCCTTCTTAAGAGATTCCCCCCCCCAAAAGAAAATAAATGGAAGAAGAAGTGGGGAAAAAATAGATGCTTGAAATTAAGGACAACATCATCTGAAGCCCGCATTGGTTTTCTGAAAGTCTTTTCATACCCCCCCACCTGCAAAAAGAGAGAAATGGTGCAAAATATAAATTATAAATTATTAAATTATTAAATTATTATTAAGCTTTATTTCTAAAGCGCTGTAATTATGCTTTCAATTTTGAATTTTGGAATAATACATGTTATTGAAAAAGACTGAAGCTATTTTGTCATCTTGTTATGTAGCAAGCAAAGAAAGAAAAATAATAAAAATAAGAACATCTGCTTGGGAACAATTCAAAATAATCCAGACACATTTGATAGTGTAAAAAGGAATTATGATTGATAAAGTTCAAGTATTGTTTAGAGAAATGTTGTAGACTTGAGGCTTTGTTTGTAATAGCTTAACATAGTTCTACAGTTTTGGTCTAATAATCACAATCCAGTTCTGCTTCTCTGCACACTATTCTATAGCCAGCAACCCATTATAATAGGAACTAACAAAAACTGACACTCACTTATATTTCCTTATATCAAGCTGCCTGTGCCTGATGTTGATTGGCTCATTGTTATGATCACACTAAAACAAACAAACAAAAACAAAAAAACTGGACTCCCATTCCCAGAATAGATTTGCACTTTATATAACATATCCATCTGACAAAAAATTATAATGGATACATAAATGCAGGAATTGTTTCAGAAGACAAACACATGGCAGAAAGCACAAAGTTATGAGAGGGTAGAGAGGAGCACCCTGGACAATATAGATTGCATAATTCACTTTATGAAACCAATTGAGACAAGACCCATTTTAAGGCTTCTTGGAGAAACTTAAGAAGCAAATATGATGAGAGAAAACTGCTTTTTAAAATTCATAGAAAAAAATGCTGTATATGCTTAAACTTACAGGAGTTGCAGTCCATCACATCTGGAGGACATATAAGTTGGGAGAGATTGCTTTGCTTTATATACATACTTTCTCTGAAACATGCCTAAACTTCTTCTCTGCATAACATTTCCCACCTATTTTCATTTTCTTTTTATCCCTAATTATATTTTACAATATACTTATGCATGTATATGAATCAGGGCTGTATACTAAGCATTTGGCCTGGTTTGGAATGATGGTTCAGTGTGTCTCAAACTAAATGAGATCTTGGCTCCAAAGCCAGAAGTAGGATTTGGAAATCCAAGGATGTGTTTTGGGACTATCACATCTGTAGCCTTTTCTGTTTGATGGGACACCTATGGTGTAGTATATAACCTGAAGCAATGGAGTCAAATTACAAGAAAATAAATTCTGACTGAACATTAGCAGGAAGAACATTATACTGATGATACAATAGACTGAGAAGGTAAAAGAAGTTGAATGGCCAATGAGTACATTAGCAGTGGATTCCTCCACTGGCAGGGGTTTGGACTATATGATCCTTGGAGTCCCTTCAAATCCAATGATTCTATTCTCATGTCACCTGTCACTGAAAATGGTCTCTCACTTAAGATACTGGAAGGTGGTCAGGCAAAGATAGCCAAGAACTGCTATGGAAGTCCACAGGCTTCCCAGTGCTTTGAGTGGGGGAGAGCAATGTCACAGATTGCTTGTTTGTAATTGCACTATATATTGTGTTCACACTGAATGATGATCATGGAGAAGACTTCTTCAAGAGCGCAATTCTTAAGCTACACAGCTAAGTGCCAGGAGTGAGGGAAGAAACAATCCATTGGACTCCATTAGAATACCATTGTCATATCTTAGAAGCAAACAATATACGATGCTAGAGGTCAGCCTGTTACAGACTGCCAAAATAAAGCTGCTTTGGGTCTCTTTGGAGGTATGCTATTTAAATGATGCATGGGTCCTAAGAGTCCGGAGATTGTGCCAAAGCCACACTCCATTCCTAAGCACTGGAGTGCAGCTTTGGTGCAGCTTCTGGATTCTTAGGGCACATGCATCATTTAAACAGCATACCTCCAAAGAGACTCAAAGCAGCTTTATTTTGGCAGTCTGTAACAGGCCGTCATGTTTTTTAAGACTGATTAAAAACTTCAGATGATCCAGTTGTCTGCATGTAGACTGGGTACAGTCCAGTTGCAGGAAACAAATGACTCCTTTGATTGGAGCAAATTACCTCCAAGTCATCTCTGGACAGAATTTTAAGTGCTGTCTTTGATATGACCTTTCACCAGTTGTTGGGAAAAGTTAAGAGTTTTTCCCCTCTGTGATTCTATGAATATCATAGTCATCATGGAAGTTGTAGGCCAAGAAACTTTTCAAAGCTTTAGCTTTTTTTTAGCCCACTGAGCATCTTGCTTGAATAAGAATTTTAACCTGTATAAGGCAAGCCAGAGGCTAGGTATCCAAGCTGAGTAACTTATGTGCTAGCATAGGGTTCCTTCTATTTTTAGAACCATTTTCTCAGGGCATTAAAGACTTTGCTGGGAAAGCATATATGGCCATTGCAGATGATGATGTGCTCCTATTTTCCTAATGCATGGTGAAGGTTTCCTGGTTCATCCGCATTTCTTCTGTTCTAGGGGACAGCTAAAAGCTCTCTTAGCTGCTAGGACAACACTGGACTAAAAGGGTTATTGCTAAAGATGTCACAGGAAAGCTGAACCTATCTTCTTTTCTATAGCTCTGTTAGGAAAGAAAACAAATGGGACTTGCAACTGTAAAAAAAAAAAACACTCGGAAGGAATCAAAACGGTGGAGGGAAAAAGTAAAATGGGGATGAGGAACATGAAAAACTATGAATCAGAACTGAAATTTTAGATAGTGAAATGTTAAAATATCATATTAATATAAGGCATTTTTGTTTGCTTTTTGTTATGGATTAGCAAAATCTTACACAAGCTACGTCAACTGGTGGAATATCTTCTGGTGGATATTAGGGAGGCAATTTCACTTTCCTGCTTGCAGCTCCACACTACCTACCCCCCATATCTTCAAAATCTTTTTCAGAGGGTAAATATACACTGAAGGCACCAGATTGCATCTGATTCCTTGAAGCTAAGCAGGGTCAGGTCTGGTCAGTACTTGAATGGGAGACCAAATTCTGTAGGCTATATTTCAGAGAAAGGAACTGGAAAAAACAATCTATTCCATATACATGCACAGACAAGGAATCACCTGGGATATTGGATGGGACAGGGAAGGTGTGGCAGAGGAAAAGCATGCTAGGTAGGCAGAAGTCTGCTCACATACATTTGGATTTTTCCAATATATTCCATATATGGAGCAATTCCTATGTAATCTTTGTAAATCTGAAAGGCAATTGGCATTTATTTACAGCTTGTTTGTACACTTGCCCTTTCTTTAACTCATTTTAATTCCTCTGAAAATAGTGTTCATGGCAAATAATATTTTATGTGCCAGAATCCAGACTTTTTTTAAAAAATGACCACTAACTTACATATTTTTCAAATGAAATTAGATGATTTCATTGGGGATAACAGTTCCTTCAGGTATGACCTCTGTATTAGAGGAGGAGGGTGGAGATTCCTATATGTCCCAGATCTGGTTTTCTCATAGGAGATTATCACATACAAAATCCACACCAGTATAGATGCAGTTTGTAATCATCACCAACAGATCTTATTGCACTGCTCCATGCCCAGGCAGCCCATATCAAACCTGGGCTTCTCTGGCAGCATTTTATGAATGGGATTTTCCTGTTCTTGAAAAGCTGCTGGAGAATCCCAGGTTGGACATGGGCTGCCTACTGCCCAGGCATGGGGCAGTGCGATAAGATCCATCAGTGAAGGTTACAACTAGTGTCTGTCCCGGAATGGATTTTGCGTGTGATAATCTCCACAGAAAACTGTTTGGCTGTGACAGAAAAATGGAATGCTGGATTGAATAAGATTTTAGTCTAATCTACCATGGCTCTTATAATGTTATGAACCAAATGCTTTAACTGTGATGTGAAGCCTTGTATGTGGTGAAACAGACAACCAAAATAAAGCAGCTTCCAGCTGCTTTGAAGATGGGGCATTTAGATGGCCCATGCCTCCATAATGGTTGGAAAATGAAATGAAGCCATGCTCCAGGGCTAAAAACTGGAGCAAAAAGAAACCAGTATACTCTGGCTTAGCTTAGAAAATGTGTGTCTTTATGCCTGCATTTAAACAGCCCATTGGCAAGAGAGAGAAAGTGTGATAATTCTAATGGATGTAATTGCAACTTACACAAAGCAGACAGTCCAACAGGGGGGCATGAGGTAAAGGGGGGAAGGGGGCATGGGCGGCTCCATGATTGTGCTTTGCCAATGTATCACTTGCACCCCACTTGCACACCCATTCACCAATGTCCTGAACTGGTGAACCATCACATGTGCAAATGTGTGGCTGATCAGAGGCACAGCCATGCAATGGCATGACATCTGGCAGACATGTAAGGTCTTTGGAGGTCACAGGCAGTGTGTTTGTGTGGCAGTGCACATGCATGGTGGGGAGGCCAGTGCAGTAGCTTGATGTTGCACCATGTGGTCTACCCGTGGGTATTTGGCCTGCCTTGGGAGTGGACCATGCTGACAGAGTGGTTTTGACCTGCTTTTTCCAAAAGCAGGACTGAGAGACGCTTTTTCATGCCCATCTGCTCCAGCCCTTTGTTGTTGGATAAAATGGCAGTAGTACATTTTTT
>NC_056524.1:94533072-94588825 GCF_019175285.1 Sceloporus undulatus
GCTTTGGAGCTTCAAAAGCCATAAAGGATTTTAAACACCTTCCCCATTTACACTTCTTTCTTTGTCCCGGTTCAGTGAAAAGCAGACTAAGCAGCTTGTTCCCACTAGGGAAACCCCGCGTTCTGAATCGATCCAAGGAGTGGCGTTCATATTAATCCAATTAACTAGAACAGTTCTAGAGCAACTCGGAAATCGTCCCCACTAGAAATCGATCCAGAAGCGGGATTAAAATTTAATCCGTGTTTCCTCATTTAACGCGTGTTAAAAAACACTAGGGTCTACCTAGTGTTTTTTTCCCTTGATTCGCGTTAGGAACCGGAGTATTTAGATGAGAAACGATCGATTGGAATCGGGCGCTAGAAGGCATGGGAGGGCTGACTGCGATGGGGCTGTCATTGGGGGAGTGCCCCTTCGCCCATCCGTCGTGGGCTGTCGCCATTTTTTTTTCCCTCACCCCTTTGTCCGCTTTGGTCTTTCTATAAGAGATAAGATTATTTTTATTTTTTATTTCAATGGTTTACAGGCGCTTCATCTCTTCAGCGCTTTAAGCGCCTGAAGTCCCGGCTGCTCAAGCGCCTGCATCGCAAAGGACTACAGGCTTCTCCCGGTGGATTGCAACCTCCCCTCTGTGTGGGGAGAGCCCATTTCTATGGAGAGAGGCAGGAAGGGAAGGCTCCTCTTCAAAGAGGCATTCCCTGCCCGCTTGGGCTCTGATCCTCGCCCAGGCATGGAAGGAAGCTCCTCGCGAGGAGGCATCTGATCTCGCCCGACAGGGAAGGGCTCTGATCAATGGGGGGGGGGTGGATGAGCCTTTCTCCCTCTCTTTCTCAAAGGAATCTGCCTTCTCCCTCCAAACCCTGGAAAGAGAATCTTTGGGAAGAGTGCTCCCTCCCTGCTTTTCCAGAGCCTCCTTCATTACTCTTGCTCTCTGAGGGATTCTGCCTGCGGTCTGTCTTAGGAGACATGACGCGGGGCTGATGCCCTGGAAAACCTACATAGTTCCTCTGGAGAGAGCTTTGGTTCCTACTAATTCGCATTGCCAGAAGCATCCCCATTGATTTTGTTTGGGCTCTCTTGGGGAGACATGAACGGGGGGATGCTGCCTGAAAACCTATCCCATAGTTTCCTCTGGAGAGAGCTTTGGTTTTCCTACTAAATTCGCATTGCCCAGAAAGCATCCCCCATTGATTCTGTGGGCTCTCTTAGGAGACATGAAGCGGGGATGTGCCCTGAAAACCTATCCCATAGTTCTCGGAGAGAGCTTTGGTTTCCTACTAAATTGCATTGCCAGAGCATCCCCCATGATTTTGTGGCTCTCTTAGGAACATGAAGCGGGGATGCTGCCCTGGAAAACCTCTCCCATAGTTCCTCTGGAGAGAGCTTGGTTTCCTACTAATTCGCATTGCCAAAAGCATCCCCCATGATTTCTGTGGGCCTCTCTTAGGAGACATGAATAACGGGTGCTGCCCTGGAAAACCTATCCCCTGTTCCTCTGGAGAGAGCTTGGTTTCCTACTAATTCGGAGGGAAATATTATAAGGCTGACAGCGCTTATGACGTTTGATCGTTAAGCACCGTGATGGTTCATCTTAAAAAAACCCCGCCAAAAATACATCATTTCACAAAACGGTCAATGAAATGGAAACGCTGACGAAAGTTAAATCGCTTCCAAATAATCCGGGTTAACGTTACGTCCTCTGCCGTACTTTGATTGACAACTCCAAATAAGGTTGGAGAGGAGAGTCGCTTTATTTAACACCGATTTCTGCCAAGTGAGAACGCTTATGAACGCTTGCAAGTAAAAAAAATTCGATTTTAAATAAGCAGATGGGAACGATGAATAAAGCGTTCTGAAAGCGGCGATAACCACTGTATTATTTTAATTCGTATTTTATTAAAAACATTTTATTTTAATTCGTATCAAATCCTAGTGGGAACAAGCTCAAAGAGAGAAAGGAGAGAGAGAAAGAGGAGGAGGGGGAAAAAATGGAAGGAATCCTGATTTGTTCAGGAGTGAAATTAATAATAAAAAAACTGAAGACCAAAGGAATATACCATGATTAAACTGCTTGATGACTGAGAAAGGAAAAGAGCATTTTTCTCATGCTAACTCATTTTAAAGCTGAAATTGAGCACACAGTACTATTTCTTTATCCTAGTAACATTATCTAAGTTTGACAAATCTATCCAGTTGTTGGGTTTAAAAAAAAAAGAAAGAAAACACTAGTAAATTTGTTTGTTTTTTCCCCCAGAAAGTAGAAAACAAAAAGGGGAATATAAAATCTATTAACCAATTTAGCCAATTTTAGTGTCTTCTGATCTGGCCTTCAAAGATTACTCCTTCCACTGGTCTGTTAAAAAGCACGAGAGGTTCAGAAAAAATTAGCAAACCTATTCAGAAGTGACCTTTTTAAAAAATTACATAGCAATGAAAATGTGTAAGGAACCAAAACTCCCAGAGGAGGAGGAATTTGCTCAGTATAAAAACATGCTGACAGGTGGATGTATCTGTCTGGGGGAAGGCCTGGATACTGCAAGTCCCCGAGGGGGCAATATGTCGCGTGCTCTTTGTGCAACAAAACACATACCACATCACCCTGGGGAAATTCTGTCCAGTAGGAGCCAGCCAGCAAGTGACAAGGCTGGAAGGCGGTTTGTGCTCATACAACAGTGCCCCAAGTTATAATTTTACTCTTTCCAAGAGGATGATTGAACTTACCTAGATGGGAGGGGGGGGAAACACTGTTGAAACAGCATTGTACTAAGGGCAAAACCTGCTTGCTGTTTCTACACCTGACGGGTACCCACGTCAGTAATCATATACAGCGATATTTGTGCCAGGGAGAAAGGCCAGAAAGATATTCAGATTCTCTGACACCACAAAACTTCTCACCTCCAAAGCAAAAGCAAGCCACCAAACACTTCTTCCGCTTGTATTTTCCACAAAAAGAAAAGAAAAAAGGCTCTGTACAACTAAAGGAGTATATCACTTATCTGGATTCTGAAGTCTGAAATATATTCCTAAATCCAACTGGACCACATGGGTGGCTGAGATAGTGACATATGCCTTTCTTACGGTCAGTGTACACCACTTGTTTCATACCGAAAATTATTTAAATATTATGAAAAAATACCATATGTATATAAAGCAAGTTTAGGCTTGGATCCCCATATTCAAGATATCTCATTATGTTATAAAATATTCCAATGTAAACAGGAAAAAAAGAAAAGAAATCTCAATTACTTCTGATCCCAAGCATTTTGAATAAGGTAGACCCACACAGAGAGCAAGCACAAAAGGATAAGTTGATTGCTCCAAAAGAAGTTACTACTTGGTTGCAACAATAACAACATTTATCACCATTTTGAATTTTGTGTATTTTTTTAAACAAAAAAACAACAACAGCATAATCAGCTCTCTGAAATGGACAGAGGGATCAACTCAAGACTTGTGTCATTCCCACGATGAACATTGTGGGGAAAGTGGTGTCTCTTCTTTAGGGAAGTGAAAAATCAGATCATTTAGTTTTAACTGCATCTTTCAGAATGCTGCCAACAATTCTATACCATCCAAGTACTATAATGAATTGTGAGATCTTTCTTTTTCTTACCATGTCAAAATCTATTCGTATTTTGGTAAGAATGTATCCACTCTCCCCCCCCCCCTCAAATACACATTTTAAGTTAAAGATTCCCTCCAGTGATGGAAAATGGAAGCATAATTCAAGGTGCTGGTGATGACACTTGAAGTCCTAAGTAGCTTGGGACTTTGATATTTGAAGGAGCACCTCTCCCAACATACACCTTCCTGAGAACTGAGGTCAGCAGGGTGGAGTTTCCTCTGTCTCCCACCAGTGGGGAACACCTTATCGCACAGGGGCTCCCTGGAACGGAATGAGAATGGAATGGAAGGGGCCGGGAACGAGTGGGGGACTAGTGGGGGACACATTTTACTGCACACAGAAGTCCCTCACTCATTCCCTTCCCTTCTGTTCCCGATCCATCCCAGAGGACACAGTTTTTGAGAACTGTTCAGAACGTTAGCTGTATACAACTGCTGCCTCACTCTTTGGAACTCAGTTTCTGAGGGCTAGCAACACACACCTTGCAGCAAGCACAATCATATCAGTATGAGTTACTACAGTCTGAAAAAGGTGGAGGTTAATAACTGCAGGGATAGAGGAAGGAGAATCTGTCATTTTCTGCTGCGATGTGTGTGTAATGCTTGTCTTTGTGCCAAAAAACCTCACTGACTACACTTGCAGCAAGTGCAAACTACTGGCACGGTTGGAAGAGAAACTCAGCACACTACAGCTATGTTTTGAAACTCTTTGACAGATCACAGCACATCAGAGCACTTCCTGGATAGAACAGGGGAAAAACTGATCCTGCAGAACCAATGGATAGAAACTGCCAATGAAAACAAAGAAGGCTGTAACACTGAAGGAACACCCTGGGGGATAGTCACCATCAAGTGCAAACCAGGCAAAAGGGATTCAGAACCTCTCCATCTAAGCAATCACTTGCTACCCCTTCCACATAGTAATAGTGGCAAACAGATGAAACTACAAGACCAGCAGCAAAAGACACTGCATTCCAGGGAAGGAACCAACCTAACCACCAACTGCAGTAAGAAGAAAAGAAAGGTGCTGGGATATAGAGGAAGCTGTGTGTCAGCCAGACAAGATGAACTGGAATTTTTCTGTCTTCTTGAGGCATGTATCCAGGATGTCATTGACAAGTTACCAAAGTTCATCAAGAACACAGAGCAGTACTCTTTTCCTCTGGTTCATGCGGGCACCATCAACACTGCAATGAACACTTTTGAGCAGATCATTTGGACAATGAAGGCCTGGACCAGAAAATCAAGAGGTTAGAAGCACAGGTGGTATTCTTGTCAATTCTACCACTGAAAGATAGAGACAGGGACAGGAAAATGCTGCAAGTGAATGACTGGCTACACAGATGGTTTTAACTGAAGAGGTTTGGCTTCTTGGACCATCACCTTCACTAACTAGCTAAAGGACTGATGGCTACAGATGGCCTACATCTCACAAAGACCGGGAAGAATATATCTGGCAAAACTGTAACAAATCCCATCATGAGGACCTTAAAATAAATCCCTGGGGAATTCAAAATGATAGCTTAAACATCTTTCCAAAACCAAGCTCTAAACACAAGGATATGAATCTTAAAGGAGAGGTTGAGAGAGAGACAAAGCCACAGTAACATTCACAGTAGAATAAAAGAAGAGAACAAACAATACTTTGGATGTCTATACACTAATGCAGAATTTTGGAAATAAACAAGATGAGTCTGAAGTCCTAGTATAGGATGGTAGATATGAATTTATAGGTATAATAGAGAGAAGGTGGGATAGATCCCATGACTTCAATATAACAATTAAAGGATATAATCTGTTCAAAAAGAATAGAGAGGGAAGAAAAGGAGGAAGGATAGCATATGTCAAGGTAACTTATATAGAAATCCATGTGACTGATCAAACTGGACTGGTAGAGAGCATTTGGGGGGGAAAAGAAAGAAAGAAAGAAATAAGAACATTGTGAGTTGAGTTTAGTACAGGCCAGCAAACCAAGACAAGGTGTATAGCAATGCTTTTCTGAAACAAATTTCACTGACAGTTTGCCTGAAATCCAACTATACTCTTCTTTGGCCAGTCCCAAAATCATGAATTCTAAAAGTCCCGGCATGCCTCGTGCTAGGCCAGTCAGGCTCTGATTGGCCAGTGGGGAAGGAATAGGGTTGCCATAATTCTCTACTATAAACTAGGACAAAATGTAGGACAAAAATTAGACCAAAATGTAGGACAATTGTAGGATAAAATTTAGCCCAAAATATAGGACATTTAAGAAAAATGGAGAACCTTAAATGTCCTACATTTTGGTCTAAATTTTGTCCTACATTTTGGTCTAAATTTTGTCCTATATTTTGTCACGGTTTATAGTAGTGAATTATGGCAACTCTAGGAAGGAAGGAGAGGTACTTCCTCTCCCCAGTGCAGGGACTACAACTACCGGGGGGGGGGGGGGGCGGGGGAGCAGAAGTGTTGTGTGATAGGCTGTGCCACACCAGGTTGGTGCAGGGGGTTGAAGAGGCAGAACTTCCACCCCTTTTTGGCTCCTGATTGGGTGAGTGTCCTATTTAAGGCTATGTGGCACTGACGGTCGGTGCCATTCCAGCTCGGCTCTCCCCACCCGCACTCCCTCTTTGGTATTTTGGGCTGTGCTGTCACATCTTTTCAAGGGGTGGTAGCATAGGTCTGGTGGGCACGGTTTCCAGGGCTGTGTAGCACTGGATGGAAGTACTTCAGGGACCCGGGATTACTGGAGTGTGCGGTGTTGCCATTGTGGGGACTGTACCAATTCAGCATCTCCTGGTGACTAGGGGCAGAAAAACAAACATGCAATGAGCTGGTTACCTGAGTTGCAGAAGGGCATTTAACTGGTTGCCCCTATGTCATCCCGAAGCTTGGCTGTGACCAAGCAATTGGGTTCATCAGCCAACCAGGGGCTGATTGATTATCCAGACCTCATGCTTTGTGAGCCAACCCTATTTCACAGCTGTAAATGTTAATAAAGTTGTGGCCTGCCCTTCCAACATAATGTGTTTTGGTCTTTATTATGGTGACTCTCCTCCATGGCAATTGGAAAATCTCAGAAAAACCCAGTATGGCTGGATATTTTGCTTTCCACCACTACTCCAAAAGAGGACTGTGTGCTTCATAAGTTGAACATGAGCCAGCAGTTCAAATACTATCTTAGCCTGCATTAATCGAAACATAGGGGCGGTACAGATGACCCCCCAAGGGGCTGACTGCACCCGCCCCTTTTTGTGCTGGATTGGGGCCAGGGCAACCTCACCAGCAGCCATGTGGCCCCAATCTGCCATTTTTCTGGACCACAGAGAAGTGGTAAAATGCCACTTCTCCATGGCCTGGAAAAGGTGTCCTTGGTGCTTTATGCCCCCGGACACCCTGGCCCTTTCTCCTCAGGATCGTTGACGCGGCCGTGTAGTTGCCTAGAGCAGCTTCTTCCTAAGTTGTCATAAGGACTGCATCGCACGTCATAAGGGCTGCATCTCTGTCATGCAGACATGTGAATGCTGTGCATCATGCACATCATCATTGTGGCCCCCATGTGGATGGGAAGCCACCATGATGACAACATCCGCATATTTTAGGATTCCAGACTGTGCGGTTGCCACGCGATCCAGAACTCTAGAATTGGTGGCGATATGCCACTTCATGCCTGTATGTATCAGGCCATAGCTTCCAAGTCAAGGGAAGTAATAGTCACACTATATTCTGTGCTGATCAAGTCTCATCTGGAGTACTTTGGTCAGTTTTGGTCACCTCATTTTAAGTAGGGTATAGGCAAGGTGTGGCAAGGAGGGCAATAAGAGGTGTGGAAAACAAAACATGAGGAGAGGTTGAAGGAGGGGGACATGTTCAGCTTGGTGAAAAGAAGACTAAGGTGTGACATGATTTCAGTCTTGAAATACCTCAAGGACTCCCACAAAGAGGAGAGTATAGGCTTATTATATCTAAAACTAGATATAATGATTTTACTTTATAGAAGGGTAGATTTTGATTGAACATTAGAAGGAAATTCTTGACTCTGAGAACAATTTAGCAATGGAACCATTGCCTAGAGAGGGGATGAGGCCTCCTTTTCTGGATGTGTTCAAAAAGAGGCTGTATGCCTACCTGCTAAGAATGCTCTAGCTGGGGTTGCTGCATTGAGTAGGGGGTTGAGCAGGATGATTCTATGATCTGTAAAAGTTTTAAATTGTTATGATCCAGATATGTTTTAAATTGTTTATGTTGCATGCCACCCTGACATCCTATGATAAATATTGGTGCAGGGGTGGATTTTTTTTAAATAAATAAATCAATAAAATAAGTTCACATTTTTAATATTCTTGCAGACCAAGAACTTCATGATTTAACTAAAACGTTTCTTGGTGAATGCATTCCGCCCATCCCTACTCTTTCCCACTTCTGAGAGTAGTTTTGTTTGTTTGTCTTAGAACCCATATCTTGGCAGTTGTCCTGCCTACTGGCTGTGTGACTCTTGTATACATCTTTGCCCACTTTATTTGAAATTAAATATTTCAACTGGATTGTATTATTTAAATTTGTAATGGTAGGGGGATTAATACTCTGAACATTATAGCACAAATGGGAACTCACGTATCTGATCTCTACAACCCATGCATACCCAGCACCCATAAAAGTAAAACTGTTATTGGCTCTTCACTTCTCTGTGCTTCTATCAATCTCTTTTCGATTACCATTTTATTACAAATTTTCTCCAGCTGTGTACAAGAAAACTTACTCAGTCTTCATTTCGATTTGTATCACCTACATTGTTCCTTTTAATCTCACATTTAGATTGTGTCATAGTCTCCTGACTGAGTTTGTAATCTGTATGCTTCAGCATGCACTGGATGTCTGACCTTTACCAGGGGTTTGTTTTGTTATTCTTATACTTCATGGCCAGTCCTTCAAATGTTTCATTTATTTGGATATGAAAGCAAATAATGTGGAAAGCTTCTCTAAGGAAAGACAGAATGAGGATTCTGAGAAGGTTAATTCCATTTTGGAAGGTTCAGTCATTGCATATTATTTGTGATGCATATGTCTTTCATCCACCCACCCCCATCAGATGAGTTTTATTTAAGCATGTTATTTATTCTTTCATTCTGCAGCATTGTTTCAATAGTTAAGCTGAAGGACACATTTTTGGTCAACTGGACAAGAAAAACAAATAACTAGTGAAAAGACAAATATTAAAACATCTACATTTGTTTTCATTTCAGATCTGACTTACTTCTGTTTGCTGACACATACCAATGAAACTGATCAATCATTGCAAACCAATTATTTGCAAACATATTTGCCCCAGTGTGAAAAGAAATATCTACATGCAGGAAGAGTTATTTATTTGGATGAAGATGCATATACAGGTTAAGGTAGGTGCTGTGTTCCTGGACATTATTTCTTTAACAGAAAAGTTGGTACTCAAGGGAGAAATAATATGCGAAGAATAATGATAAGCTCTTATGCCACAGAAAAGAAAAGCAAGCCAACATGATTCAAATTTTGTCTTTTTATTCATAATTAACAACTGTACTTCCATTAGCTGGGAGTGCTTTTGCCTTCGCCTTCAATAGGTAGGAAGTGATGCAGGAGAACATCAGCCTGTGCACACATTCTTGTTGCAAGAACCTGAAGCCTTAATTTGGTTTTTGTTCCCAGCAAGCTGCTTTCCATGCACTCTCTCTGAAGCACTAGCTTTTACTAGTAACATTTTGGGTTGAGTAGGATTCTTCTTTTTCTGTGCATTAATTGGTTAGTGATAACCCCATTTGGCCTTGGAAACCCACTGGGTGACCTTGAATAAATCACATGCTTTCAGCCTCTGAACAAATCTTGCCATATGAGAGGCCATCGTACATTAAAAAAAATGACTTGAAAGCACAGAACAAAGTATTTTTTTCTGTGCCTTGATTAATTGGTGAACATGTCTTTTCACCTGTTCCATACTGCATGGGATTCATAGGAGTTTATTGCACAGGCCCTGGAACAGGCCTGTCATGTTACAAAAGGGGGTGTGATGGGAATGGAAGGAGGCATAGAACACAGTTTACCGCACAGGAGAACGCCACCACTGGAAGTTCTCATTGCGTTCCAGATGCATTCCCCAGAGGATGATTTTGAGGAACTGTTTAGAAGTATTCCTGAAAATCGCCCCCCTTTGGGACGCATCCAGAATGCAATGACAACTTCTGGCAGCAACGATGACGATGTTCTCCTGTGCAGTAAACTGCGTTCAATGCCACTTCCCGTTCCCATCCCGTCCCCTTTTGTAAAGTGACAGGCCTGTTCCAGGGGCCTGTGCGATAAACTCCATAGTTTCAAACATCTGAATTACTTATTGTGTTGCTACTTTGAAGATTACCACACAGGGTCTTACCATTTGCCAATTGCCAAGGAAACATTGGGGAAGTGCTCATGTATGAATGCCAGGCACCCTTCCCCAGTGTGATGGAATCATCAGCTTCCCCTAGCATCCTGGAATTGTTCAGGGAGAGTGAATTTCCTATTAATGCAAAGTTTATGTTAATAGGAAAGTCACTCTTCCTGAACAATTCCAGGACGCTACAGGGAGCTGACGATTCCATCACGCTGAGGAAGTATGCCTGGCATTCAGAGACGCATGCTTCCCCAACATTTCCTTGGTGAATGTCAGATGGTAATACCCTATGTGATAATCTTCTTTGTCACAGCTAGAAGGATGCAGGCACTTGGTTAGCTTATTTATATCCACAGGTGCATCTACACTGTAAAATTATGCAGTTTGACACCACTTTATGTGCTATAGCTCCATCCTATGGAATCCTGGGGTTGTAGCTTTACAAGATATTTTCGCTTCTCTTCCAAAGAGTGTTGTTACTTCACAAAACTACAAATCTCAGCATTCTGTAGGAGGTAGCTATGTCAGCAAAAGTGATGACAAGCTGCATTATTTCCACAGTGTAAATGTACCCTAAGAGGTTCTCCCAGGATAAATGAAAGCTGAAGGAGCCTTGACTGCACACATTCAGTGCCATCCAGCTTGAGGGATAAAGGGAAGTGGTTCCTTGACCTAGACTTGAACTCCATCTCAAGAGTGCTAACTGGTACCATTTTGGGATAATCATGGCAGAATTGGTTTAGGGCTTGACTTAATTATCTTCCCAACTTGAGTGCCTGCTTATCCTATTTCCACTGAGATTCCTGTTTGCTAATAAAGTGTGTAGCCAGTTTAACCCCAATAATGTTGACCTATGTCATCATTTCTAGTGGGAGTGCAATATGCGCTTGTGAAATGAAACAACCAGGTCAGAAAATTTTTGGCTATGTAATCAAACATATTTTGAACTTTTTAGAAATGACTTGAAAGCTTCTTCCTAAAACCATCCATTCTTCCCAAATACATGTTTATTAAGGGATTCAGAAGACATCTGCTGTTTATCTTGTCTAACAAAGGTTAATAATAATAATAATAATTAAAGTATGACTGGCTAGAATAGAACTCTTTTTGCCAGTTCAAGCTTTATTTATTATATTGTTTTTGCAGAAATGCTGCTGCAACCTGAAATTTAAAAGATTATCATACGTGCCTTATCTCATCTTTTCCCTGACAGGATACATGCATGTTAAACTGTCAATGATGGATCTTACCACATTCTCTCATGACCAGGCATATGCAGCCCATATGCAGCCCGGGCTTATCCCACAGCTTTTCAAAGATGGGATTTTGCATCCTTGAAAAGCTGCAGGATAAGCCCAGGTTGCGGATGGGCTACATATGCCCAGCCATGGGAGAATGTGGTAAGATCTGTCATTGACAGTTAAACATGTGTGTATCCCATCTGGAAAAAGGTGGATAAGGCATGTGCAATAATCTCCTAACAATCCATTTCTCTAGCTTTTCTTCACTGTGTGCAAAATGATGATGCTTCTAAAACCTTCCAGCAAGACAGAAAATGAAAGGGGAAAAAGGTTATAGGGTGGGGAACATTAGATGCATTTGAAAAAAGGACCCTCTCTTTCAGAGGGTTTGTTAACTGGGGTATGCATTGTTAATTAATGAAGACCGACCATTAAGGCTGGGCTGGGGGCGGAGTCAGGGCATTGCATCCATATGACACACACCCCAACCCCACCCCATGTTGGCATGACACTGTGCACTGTACCACATGGTGCATGGCTTCATGGTGCTCCTCTGGTGCTGCATTTACATGATGCAGCACCAAAAAGTACCTTAAAGCTGTGGTGCCATGGCTTGTGTGTCCTTACCAGCTCCTTTTTGCACCCTGGAAAGGCCAGATCAGGGCCATGACATGTAGTTGCTGCAACTCTGATCTGAGGAAGATGGAGGCAGCTGCAGCCCACCCCTTCAGGGATGGTCTACACAGCTCCCGAGTTAACTGAGATATGTTAACAGATATATTAATCTGCAAGTACATCATCATCCATGCTGCAATGCACTTCTGGGTTTGATTTAAACATTCTGTATGCATGAAATAGATTCAGGTATGGATGGCCCATCTTGTGCTGGAGGCACTGGATATAATGAATTGCACTACGGGGTTTTTGATGATCAAGCTGTAAAGAAGGCAAGGGTTATGCAGCAGTTACTAATATTTAATACTGCCAGGATACTGATTCAAAAGAACAATCCGATTACTGCTGTTGAATAATCTGGCTAATCCTGTACCAGGATTTGCCTCACAAAGGGTGCCGTTTCTTGCCTACATGCAAAAATAATGTATGAAGAACAATAGAAAAATATGCATGGAAAAATATTGCACTTTTTTAAAAAGGAGAGAAAGGTCATTTCTAAGGACAGGAAAAGCTATGATCATTCAATTCCACTTTCCCACAGGGATTTTTTAAACTGTGGTAGAAAGCACAGCTCTTAATTAGAGATGCAAGGGACCATTAAAGTAAACTGTTATTGAAATCAATTAGGTAAACTTGCCTGGACAGCTGTACTCTAAGGGGCAGTCAATCTGAGTTTTTCATAGAAAATTCTCAAAGTTCACATCCTGTTTCACCTGGCAATGCTTCTTCTTTTTAAAATAGAAGCTTAAAAGCTTCTATATTCTGTTCATGTTTCTCTAGAGAACTACCAGGGTCCTAAAAATACCCTCTTCATAAAAAAAGTACAGGACATACTTTTAGAAAAGCTCGGCCTTCCAGTTACTGGCCTATGTTTGTCTTGGTCATTTGACTAACATATGTTTGAAGTTCATGTAAAAATACCTTAGATTAAATGGGGTAAACAATTATCATGTGGCCTGATACATGAAAACAATGGTGGACAAACAACATTTTATTGCGTTATCTGATGTCACTCATGTTAAAACCTTTCCACGCTTTAAGATCAGCTTCAGGAGCCCTTATCCTATATCTTTCAATGAGATCCATCATGCACAAGAAATAAGGGGTTTTTATTTGTGGCACCATGGTGGTAGGATTCTATTCTGGGCAGGCTGTACATGTATCCTTCACTGCAGATCCTTAAGTGGTATTGAAAGTCCACTTTAGGACTATAAAAAAAACCATGTGACCCTGGGTCAGAGCAGAATAATTTTTAAAGAATTGTCTCTGTCTCTCTCTCTCTCTCTCTCATGGGCTGATTTTCTTCTAAAAATATACTCAACAAATTGTATTAAAATTCCATTAAATGTTTAAATGGTTTTAATGGTGCTATGCTGGTCTTTTTATTATTGTTGTTTAACAAATTTTAATTATATATGTTACTGATTTTAAAGAAGGTTTCAGGTGATGTATTTGGTCTAAACACAATTTAACACCCAAAGAGTGCAGAATCCCCACTTGTGCAGGTACACTGAATGGCACCTTTCTCAAAAGCATCCTGAAAAGGGGTTTGATATATGTACAAGTGGTTGTGCAAAACAAGAACAAGATCTTGCACAACTGGTCACATAACCAGTTACAAAAGAAGTCATACAAAGCTTTTTTCCCCCTGAGGTTGTATAACTGGTTGTGCAATAGATTGGCTGGATACAAGTATTTTAAACTACATCAAGTAAATTCAGAAGTACATCACTAAACAACACTATGAACCCTGACAAAGAGAACTGCTGGAAGCTTCTTTGTTTACTGAGATAAAGGGGAGCCAATCTTCAAAGGAAATAATAGTCTGTTTGTAATGTGATTAAGCATAGGTTGTTCATGAACTGGTCAGCTGGAGAAAATAGATACAAACATGAATGTCATTGCATGGAATTGTTCTGGACTGACACACTTCATGGATGGTATTTTGATGCAATATAATTGCAAAGGAGATTGCACTGTGTTGTCAGGCAGCTTCTAAGTGGGTAATAGCAATAGCAATAGCACTTTACATTTCTATACCACTTCACAGTGAACAAATCACTCTAAGTGGTTTACAATTTTTTAGCCAATTGTCCCCAACAAGATGGGTATTCATTTTACTGACTTATGGAAGGATGAGTCAACCTGGACCCTACAGGGATCAAATTCACAACATTGTGGCTACAGTACCTGCACTTATCCACTGCACCACCAGGCACACATTGGACTAAATCCAGTTGAGAGTAGATCCAATGAATCAATGGGAACTTCACAACTGAGCAGGTGACCCGCACACAGCCGTGGCTACCTCACAGTATTCTCCAATATAGATGCCAGAATCCTTTTCCACATTTAGTGATTTCAGACTCAAGCAGTGGGATCATCCAGTTGCTCCCATCCTTCTGGTCTCCACATGACACTGGGAAAGGGAGAGGTCAGGTAAGGATTGGGAAGCTATAGTTCTAGGAACCTCTTCTGCCTTCCCCCACTTGCCTGCCCAGTAATGACTTTGGGGTGGTGGGGCTAAGTTACATGAGGATTAGGAGGCTATAGCCTTCCTGGCTTTCACCCACTCACTAGCTGTGTTTTAGGAGGGTGGTCAAGCATCAAGGAAGCTATAGGGTCACCATCCATGTTCTCTTTGCTGGTTCACAGATGCCAATGTAATGATGCAAACATTGTTACTGTGAGCTATTAGAATACAATTCATAATGAAGATCTTCCTCACTAGGCTTCCTTCTCATCTTCTGACTTGGGTGAGATAGGAAATAGGTGCATAAGTCATAGAAGTAGTCTTTGAGTCTATTTGATGACTGGAAAGAAAACTGAGAAAGAGGCCTAAAGAAGGCTCTGTCAGTGTTTGGAGAAACTTCAAATGGCCCTTTCTTGGTTTATTTCCTTATTCTCTAAGTGATCAGGTGCTCAGGAGAGGTTGGGTCACCTATTTCACCTTTTAATGAAGTTGTGACCCACTTTCACTCCAATCTTTTCTCTTCTTTAAAGACCATTATTGGAAATAATTTTCAAATAGTTATTTGCAAATAATGTCTTGCTGGTTTTTGTAACTACAATTATTACTGATTACTTGTAGTGAAACATCAAAAATAACTCAAAACTAATTCAAATAACTGAAATACAAGCATGAAGCATTTGGTTATCCATTTCTTTTCAATCTACATTAATTTACTAAATGTTCAAAATGTGCAATTAGAACAATTATGGTGCATTTTAATCAGCTCTTTATTTTATTTCTAAGGGGATTAATTTGTTATTTATGGGATGCAACAGACATGCATGCTGTAATAACAATGGGTAATTAATAATGCATCTTAAACAACCTTTTATCTGAAAAAGGTTTGATCTAAAACCCTAATTAAACAGAGCATAACATTTGATTTTGGCTTACAAAGAGAAAGAAATATGAAGAGTGAAGAAACTTTAGGGGGAAAAGGAAGCCAACTGCACGGTAGTTGTCATATTTTTATGACTTTGGAGGGAGGGAACCACCACAGTATTCCCCTACAAATTTCTAATTCAAATACATTAAGTTCTTCCCTGTAGCACTAGTGTTACTTGCATATTTTAATTTTGGACATGTTTTAGCAATGAATTTCCTACACTGGGAGGAATCTGGGCTACATTACTCTGAGGGTCTCTTATAGCTGTACAGTTCTATGATTCTATGCTATGGTATGCAACTTATTGTATATATTTTCCAATCTGCTCCTATATATGGGTCCTCATGTACAGAATTTTCATCATTTCTGTGTTCAATGCACGTACATAGAGAAGCTTCACTTAATAATAGCTTATAGCTGAAACGAAAGATCCAACAAGTACTTTACCACATGGAACTGTAACGGACAACCTTTCTATTGTGGCAGGCACTTGAGACTTTTGTTATCCCACCGCTGCCACCAAATTATGTAACGTGTCCCCACCACCTCACAATTATTTCCTTCTTTGTGACCAACACCCCTGTGGGTTTTTAAAGGTCAGTAGCATGGATGGATGTTAAATCACAGGCCAAGTGGATAGTTAAACAAGAATAAAAGTTTATTTTAACACAGAATAGGCAAAGGTAACTTTGACATAAAGTTGTTACTACATCTTCTTTTGTTGCATATATACAAGTCTGGTTTTAACTTTCCAATAATAACTCAGCCACACAGGCTATACTACCACTCAAGAAATTATGTAGCCCAAACCCCTCTTTCTGAGTCTGGCTACACTGAGTCTTTCCTCTCTAGACTCTCCAGAACTAATACTGTCCCTCTCTGGACCTAACATTAACTATCTTCTCCCACACAATTCCAGCTTCATCCCTCAGGATTCGAAACCCTAACTGACACAACCCACTGCCAAGCGGAATGTTTAAACTCCTCAGCCAGCACCTGATTGGCTAGTGGATCTCTGGCTTCTGATTGGCTGGTTTTTAAGTCAGTTCGTCACAGGAACCCATGCATAAATCAGCATGAAATCATTAGAAATAATAAAAGAAGTATGATTGGGGTACATTCCACCATGTGCTTCTCCTATGAGTAAATCATCATAGAGGTGTCAGGGCTCACTTCTCCCATCAGTAAATCTTCTTTGGAGCCACCATTTGGTAAAAACGGGATCTTCTGTTATTACCAAATGATGGCTCCATAATGATTTATTGATGGGGGAAGCAAGCCCTGACACCTCCATGACAATTTACTCATGAAAGAAGTGGGGGAATCATGCTTCTTTTAAAATTTCTAATGATTTCATGGCAATTTACTCATGGGAAGCTTCCCGTGTGATAAAGTTCCAAGTAATACTATTGCCACAAAGGCCATTATTTGTGAAAGTTTCACAATGCACATAGTGTACTCTTTCACTGCTCTCCCCCTTCTGTTTTCTTCTTTTTGTCTGGAATGGCTAGATATTTGGTGTCCTATGTGCTTGATTAGTTTTATCTCCATGTGCACTTGAGTGTGCACTTGAGAAAATTCTCAACATATTCCTGAAGCTGGAAAAAATAGGAAAAAAGAAATATTGCACAGAAATATTATTTTCCATACAGAATACTCTTTTGCCTGCACAAAAAAATGATGTGCATTTTTTGAAGAATAAGTCCAAAACTGTGATGTGTCCAGGATTCTTCTCATCAGGGTTTCTCAACACTCAAAAAAGATATTGAATATTTTGCATCTTTTAAAATTTTCTTTCCAGTCATTTAACCCAATACAGCTGTTTTGCAGCATGTTACCAATGTACATGGTGCAAATCAACTACAGAATAAGTCCTCAGTTACATAACTGTCTATGTAATGTGTAATACAATGTCTGTGTTTTATAAAATGGGGGTGGGGACAGATTAATGACTATATAGAAGGCTGTATTTAAATTTGAAGTAAATTTACATAATTTCTGTTCCTGCCTTCTTAGAACTAAGAACTTCTAGGTTCATTGGGAAGATAGCTGCAAGACTGAAGCCTTAGGGCCAAGACAGACTGCAGAAATAATCTATCTTGAGACAACTTTAAGTGCCCTGGTTCAGTACTAGGGAATTTTGGGAACTGAGGCTTTGTGAGACATTTAGTCTTCTCTAGCAGAGAGATCTTGTGCCACAATAAACTACAATTCCCAGGATTCCCTAGCACTGAACCAGGACAGTTGGATTATTGCACAGTCTATTTTTGGACCTTTATTGATGTTTCTTCCCACACTGAGCGAATTATGTTAAAACATTCTCCTATTAAAAAGCTTATATGGGTATTGCCTAGATACAATGAGGCCCTAATTTAAGAAGTTGCCACAACATTTCTCACATTGTTTTATTTATATATTTATTGCCTAAAAGTCCTTAATAATCTCAAATTTTAAACTGTAGTGCCCTTATATTTGTAAATCCATCACTGCTCCAAAATACCAGTTCTGCAATAGTGGTCAGAGTATGTGCATAAACAAGAGAGGAGAAGTCTTCATAACTTGTTATCCTCTATCTAAAATAATCTCCATGCCTTCTTCATCTGAAACAGTGGATTAGGAACAATCTTAATACAAACCAGAAGAATTATTCCTCTGATTGTACTGCATCTGTGATGTAGAGTTTAATTGCAACATTTCTAGTAAGCTATAGCTGGTATTGTGACTGCAGTCAAGAAATAAAGAGAAAACCAGGAATGGGAAGAGCAACTATGAAAGAAGTACACAGATCCTAAAGAGTAAAGATAAAGAACTGAGTACTGGAGTTAAAATCATCCGTGTAATTGTATTCCCCTTCACTATGCACAGATGTGAAATCTAGACAGTGAAGAAAGCTGATAAGAAGAAAATCAGCTTATTTGAGATGTAGTGCTGGAGAAGAGTGCTGAGGATATCATGGGCAGTCAAAAAGATAAACAAATGGGTCTTTGAATAGTTCAAGCTGGAAAACCCCTTAGAAGCCAAAATGACCAAATTGAGGCTATCATACTTTGGCCACATCCTGAGAAGGCACAATTCACTAGAAACAACAATAATACTAAGAAGGATAGAGGGAAGAAGAAAGAGAGGGAGACCACATGCTAGATGGATGGACTCTTATCAAAGAGGTCACGAGAGTAAACATGCAGAATCTAAACAGAGCAGTGGAGGAAAGGGAGTGTTGGAGATGTCTCATCCGTAGGGTTGCCATGAGTAGGAATTGACTTGAGGGCAGTTAGCAACAACAGCCTGAACAACAGAGCACTGATTTGTATTCTTTTTTTCCCTATTTTAATTAATCAGCATTGTCAGGCAGGTTGTTATTAATTTTGCCTACTTGCAGGCACTTTTGGGAAGAGGGCAAGTCACTTTCACCAGTTGTTATCATTGAAACATTTCTGAATATTAAGGCTCTTACAAGCACAGAGAGTACTTAGAAATTTCTAAGATGTTTTTAATATAAATTACTCCCAAGTAAGTGTGCACAAGATAGATTGCAGATGGACTTTACTACTCCAGGGAAGGCCCATTGTCTTGATTTTTCTTAGTACTTGATCATTTAATACACTTCTGATTGCTAATGTCTGAGAAAACTCAACTACACAAAAGTCTTGCTAGCCCACTTTTGCCAGATCATTTCAAGGGGATACTCTAGCCTAGTTGGAGGAGGAACCTCAAGTCCCCTGCCTACTCTGTTCTGGGGTTCGTGATTTTTCTAGATTCTTTTTTGGTGAAATAAAGATATTCTTCAGTGCAGACAGACTAGTTTGTCTTCTGTCTGAAACTGACATCTAAGCAGAGCGTAAATTCTCATGGGTTCAGCAATGGTCTTTGAATAACTGTATTCTGTATCCTTGCTGCATGCTACATCCTTCCTCTTTTGGCACCTATGAATTTAGCAACATCTGTTCATATGTAGACCCTTGGCTAAACAAGCACTCCCCAAATCATCACTGATGCCCTTTGATGTTGGTGTTGAGTAAAAGCGTGTGCGTATCCTGCTGAACCACAAGTTTAGAGTAACCTCCATGGAAATTGGATATATATATATATATATATATATATATATATATATATTTCCTGCATCTATAAGTTGAAAGACAGCTCTGCAGAATAATTATAATTCTACTTATCCATTCTTCTGAATCACACTTTTTTTGCATCTGTCTTCCTAATCAAACACCAGCGCTGACCTTAGAGAAGCCACATGCACAATTTTGCAGATCAAATTTCTGCTACATCTAATTCTGAGCTAACACATACTGATGTATAACTTAAAACATATAGTAAAGTGTCCCTAAAAGCATTTAGCTATGCTCTTTAACAAATTACTTGTGACACAATTCTGATGTGATACATAATAAGTTAATTTATTCCTAGAGTCTAATTTAGGAAAAGAAAAAGCAGTGGGAAATCAAAAGATGTCTCTCTCATGGGATGGGGTTAGATAAAAAAAGACATAGTGTCTTTCACCAAAAATACCTTTAGCATGTAAACCAAAGGGGGACATAGGTACTTCAGTGTGTTCTGACTGAAGAATTTACAGTAAAGGAATATTTGAGGTAATATCTAAAAAGCAGAAGGCTGATGCAGATAATATTACCAACATATTTTATGTCTAAAATTTATATCTGTATAAATAAGACTATCTAATGTCAATATTTTTCTGATTGCAATGACATTTTCTGATGAAAAGAAACATCCTTTTGATCAATTCAAATTTATTTTAAGGCTTTGTCATATTCCACTGGTGTGTGTGTGTGCGCGCGCGCGTGTGTGTGTGTGTGTGTGTGTGTGTAGTCACACACATGCATGCTGAAATGCACAAACATTCCCTTAGGAAAACAAAAATATTTTTCTGGTTTTCTTCATAGCTTGTTACTAATAATAAATACCAGCCCATCAAGCAAAAAGAACAACAAGGTTTAATGCAAATCTACAACCAGTGTAGTTTGAACAAAGCTGTCATGATTTCACTTTCTCTCAGAAGCATACTGAGATTGCATAAACCCACTGACCCTACCAGAATTATCGCCTCTGAAAATGTCTGCATGGAGTTTGAAAAGATTCAGTTCTACATTCAAAACAAAAACGTGAGTGGATAGATAGCTGGATAATAGAAACTTGCACACTCAAACTGTCCACTAATCGGTTCTAATGGTTCTTGCTGTCTTATGAAGAACAGAAGTATTTACCTGATGCCAAAAAGACACAAATAATACAGTTTGACACTGCTTTAACTGCCATGACTCCATCCTATGGAATTTCTGGATTCATAGTTTTGTGAGACATTTAGCCTTTTCTGTTCAAGAGCTCTGGTGCCACAACAAACTACAATTCCCAGGATCCCATAGCATTGAGCCATGGCATTTAAAATGGTATAAAACTGGATTATTTCAGGAGTGCAGATGCAGCCTGGGAAAAGCATTTTCCAATTTTAGTGTTACCTGTAAAAGGTCTTCTCTCTTGTAGTCAGCTGCCCAATGTATATTATGGAAGTAACTGGAGCCTAGGATGATGACTTAGGCCCCAGGTAGGTAAGTGTAAGTGAAGATGCTTCTTCATCTAGCCAAGCCCCAAGATATTTAGAACTTTAAACTTTAAAAACAGTACTTGAATTGACCAAACTGGATTAAGATGGTTTGGGGACTGGGGCAGTTTAGAAATGAGGACCACTCTATGCATGTGTGGGAACTATCAGAGGAATACTGGGAAAATATATATATATATATATATATATATATATATATATATATATATATACACATACATACATATACACACACACATACTACATAATAGAATAAAATACAAAGTACAAAAATCTTACTCCCATACACACTTAAATGTGCTGGCTGCATGCATATGAAAAAGATGAATAGGTTTTAATATTCAGACTATTACTGTTGCTTGTTAATATATATATATATATATATATATATATATATATATATATATAATAGAGTTTCTTACCTTCAAAATGAGCCTTCCTTGATTTTGCATCTGCAAAGGCACTTTAATAAATGTCTTCAACTCTTCAAAGTCTATACTGTTTCCAGAATTTGTTTCTGCAGTCATCAGCACGAAAAGGTTTCTTCATAGATTAGGTGTGCATACCCTCTGTTCCAAACTTTCCCCACCTCCTTCCAGCATTAAAGATAATATTTTATATATTTATTTTATTAATTTCATTTATATCCTTCCCTTTCAGCCAAAAAATCTCTAGGTGGGTGTATATGGTCCTCCCCGCACTTTATACTCACAATCACCCTTTGAAGTGGGTCACTCTGAGTGGGGGGAGGTGAAAACACTATATCACACAGTGAGTGTCACCTTTAAGTGAAGACTAGAACTCACATCTTTCATATCCTAGTCCAAGATTCTAATCCCTACACCAAACTGATTTTACTGGAGAATTTTGTTCACATAAGAAGAATGTACAGGAATAATACAGTCATCCTCTCACATTTTCAGCTTTGACTTTTGCAGATTTGATTATTTATGGATTTGATTAGTATGTTTTCTCAAGGAATCTCTTGGTCCTCCAGTTCGACTCTACAGATAATGTCTGCAGAAATTACACTGGAGATTCCTAGAGAGAACACTTTTCAAGGCATTTGTGGGTCCTTCAGCACAGTTCTATAGACAACATCTAGCAGATGTTGATCATAGAGTTGCACTGGAAGAACTACAAATGCCTACAAGAAGTGTTCTCTTAAGTAAAAAAAAACCTAGTTTTTTTATTTGCAGGTTTTTTCTTTTTCTTTTCACGTTCATGGTAGTCTTGTGCCCCTAACCCCAGTGAATGTGGAAGGCCCACTGTTATACATAAAAACCCACATTTCAGCAGGGAGTGTTTCTCTTCCCCCCCCCTTTGTTTTTTGATCCATATAGAGCTTTATAGGTCGAAACTTTAAATTGTGCCTGGAAACAGACCAGCAGCCAGTGGAGCTGTTGCACTAAGGGAGTTTTGTGTTTCCTGTAACCAGAATCCATTAGTAACCTGGATGTAGCTCTTTGTACCAGTTTAAATTTCTGAACCCTGTTCAAAAGGAGCCCTTGTAGAGTGAATTGCAGTAATCCAATTGGGAAGTAACTAAGGCATGTATCACCTTGGCCAGTTCAGACATCCAAAGAATGGGCATAGCTGTACTCTGAGAAGGTGATACATTTGTAACCTCCGATCACTGCAGAAACTCAGAAACAAATTGTTATTTCATGGGCACTATTTTCATTATGTTTTGGCAAAGTTGGCCCCTGGAGTGGGTTAATGGAAAAGGTCAGTGTGAGGAGTCAGTGATGTAATAGTTATGAAACAGGGCAGTTATAGGGTGAAGATTGCCAATTCTAGATGTTATGCTTCTGTCTCGGTGTTTAGCCAGATTGTTGTTGTTGTTGTTGTTGTGCGCCTTCAAGTCATTTATGACTTATGGCAACCCTAAAGTGAACCTATCATGGGGGTTTCTTGGCAAGATTTGTTAAGAGCAGGATTAACTATAAATAAACTAGTATAACTAAGAAAAAATAAGAACATTGTAATTTAGAGAGGGAAACAGACAGCTGGCCATGTGCAGTTCAGCCTTACAATTACCTGAATCATATTTGATGGCAGATTTACATAACCCAGTAAAATCCATGTCTGATTAGTGAAAACTTAAGATCACCAGTTATCTTGGCAGAAAGCTCGATACAAGTGCTGGTAAGCAGATAGGCTGATGAGCAGATAAGGAGTGGCTAGATATAATATAAATGTCACCTCCAGACAGATGGATACAAACGATCTTGAGATTTCTTTTGTAGCTTCACATAGAGCACTTTGCTATCTCTTGGCTGAAATCATACTATCTAATGCTGGTAATGGCAGAAGGATGCTACCATTCAGATAGAAAATTAGTCTATATAAGAATCAGTTTCAGCTATAAGGTAAATATTAATATGGTGCTACACACTTTCAGGCCATTATAAGTATGTGAAATCTATTATGCTTATGTATGAATTATATAGGATAAAAGGCTATTCCTTATCACTGTTGGTGTACTGTGACCATCATACTCCTTGAAAGTCTGAACAAAGTTCCTTGTAGCTGGTGTTAGACTAAACACTTCAATGCCTATAAATAAGAAAATGTGTAAAACATGAGAAGTCTGTTATGTAATTATCCTCTTCAGGAGAACTGCACAACTGTGTTTGGTTATCTTAATAAATAGTCTGAAAGACTACAAAACTGTTTGCTCATTCCCCCATCTTAAATATCTGCTTAAGAGAATCTGAAGGGGGATGTTAATGTTAGCCTGCCTATTTAGTTAATACATTCTTCACAAATTTGATGTTCAGGTGACTGAAATTTTGATTATAAGGAAATCCTGATGGATACAGAGTAACTGACAAAATAGCAAAGGATTTTCAATCTTTCAAATAAAGAGGTAGGGGTAGAGAATCATGTCTGTTTCAATATTACATCTATTCTCAAAATATAGCATGCCAAACTGTGGGTCCACCTTTCTTGCACTCCACTGCTCTGAAGCAGGTAAGGGATGAAGCATTTTTTCCAAGGAGACTTGAAGACCACTGCCCTGCTGTAAGAAATGTCACAAGGCCAAACAGTGAAAATACTCTCCAACATGTAAGTAATGAGGCATTGACAGTGCTTGCCACTCAGGGACAGAGCTTTTAAGGGACATAAGAAGGACCTTTGCATTGCACAGATTAGGAAGAAGGCACGCAGTTCACTTTGCCTCCTGTTTTGCCTCAGTGATGAGCTCACCATGGTTTATGGAAGCGTTGGCCCTGATTCAAGCATACCCAAAAGTCAGCATATGCAAATATTAAATGGGCAAATACCCTCCACCAAGACAGCCTTATATATTTATGTACATCTTGTATAAGAGGAGTTTGTCAAGGTTTCAGATAATATTCACCCATTTTCTAACTGTGGGACCGAACAGACAGGCCATAATAAAGCTGCTTCAGGTCACTTTGGAGGTATGCTGTTTAAATGATACATGCATCCTAAGAGGCCAGAAGCCACACCAAAGCCACACTCCAGTCCTAAAGACTGGAGCACAACTTTGGCACAACTTCTGGCCTCTTAAGATGTATGTGTCATCTAAATAGCATATCTTCAAAGTGACCTGGAGCAGCTTTATTTTGGCCTGTCTGTTTGGGCCCCTACTTTTTTTTTTTTTTTTTTCCTTTTTAGCTTTCAAGTATGCATTAGTTACACTGGACACCAAATGCATTCCTATCCTCTCTTTTGAAAGAAATAGGAATGGCATTCACCCACCTGACCATTTCAGCCTCATGTTTACATATACCTTGTGTTTCCATTTTCATCACACTTGATTTCGTTCACTTACATCAACAGACTAAATGAATATTCAATGGCTTAAGTTGCATTTGGACCACACTGTTGTTATTTATAGAGGCAAGCTACGTTTTGAAAGCTTCTTCAAAATAAATATTTTTGCCATATATTTTAATTGCTAATATTCATGCAACCATGAAATAAATTACAGGTTGTTCTTGTGTGATTTAAACTCAGTATGAGATCTGCCAGAAACAAAAGAAATGTTTCTCTGTTGGGTTTCTTTCTGCATCATTTACTCCCTGCAGTTTAGTGCAGATTAATGTGCTTAGAGACTGATTGCCATAATTACTCTGCCCTGCTGCCTCACTTATATTATGCAAACAAATGCTCAATATGGGTCAAAAGAAGGAAGGGACCAGGCTGGTGCTATTTAGAGTATCTCTCTGGAGCCTCAAGATACATAAAAATCTCTGGGCCTCACTTGAAAGAAGTGGAAGTATTTTAACACATTTTTAAAAAAACAAGAACAAAGAGAGACAGAGAGAGATAGAAAAGGAGAAGGAATAACTTCCCAGGCTGATAGTTTTTTGTGGGTTTTTTGGGCTATGTGGCCATGTTCTAGCAGAGTTAATTCCTGGTGAAATGTCAGGAAGAAACTCTGCTAGAACATGGCCACATAGTCAAAAAACCCACAAAAAAACTATGGATGCTGGCCATGAAAGCCTACAACTTCACTCCCAGGCTGAGCTTGTTAAAACAGTGAGGTAGCACAGTAGATTTCATGAAAGTAGTTGGCAATTCCAAGGGGTTCAAGGGCCACTTTCCTGCCTCCAAATCATCAAGGAGCATGTCTACACTAGCCTCCTTTATCCAGAGTATTATGATCTGAAGATGCTTCACGTTGAAATGATGTGGTCCCAATGTGTCCAGATGGGCTGCTGGGCAACATGGCATTATCCTTTTGGCCCATCCTCTTCACTGTCTTGCCAACAAAGCTTGTCAATTTTCTATAAAGACTTAAATAAAATGGATAATTTGATACTAAAAGAGACAGGCATTTATTTAATTTGTGTGTGTGTGTGTGTGTGTAATATATCTATATCTATATCTATCTATCTATATCTATCTATATATATATGGGAAAGGGGATAATTCTCTCCAAAAATTGTAATTTATCATCCAGCCATCCAATCATAACTTTATTTATAACCCGCATGTCTTCCAAGTGGCTTAGAAAAGTAGAGAATACAAAAAGCACATATAGTTTAAACATGCAAATTTAAGATTAAAATTAAAACAGTATATGTTTCTTCCAAGCTGTCTATGTATAACTTTGAATCTTTTGGTTCAACTACAGTTCTCTGGAAGAGGAGAAAACAAGTTTGCTATATTATCACAAGACAGTCCTTCACATATTTAAAAATGACTATCATGTCACCTGAGAGCCAACATGGTGCAATGGTCTGAGCCATGGACTACAACACTGGAGACCAGGTAAGAATCTTTGATCAGCCAGGGAAACCCACAGGATGACACTGAATGATAGAAACATAGAAACATAGAGTTGGTAAAAGGCGAAAGATTTATATGATCTGAAGAGAAACCAGAGTATTTAGGGTTATTCCTAAAAGTAAAATAGCATTTGATGATTTGTTCTTTCTTGTTTCCTTTTCTTCCTTTTTTAACACAAGATTAATTTCTTTTTTATTTTAATGTTGCTTAATTATTTATTATCTATACTATTTTGTTACGGTTATTCTTTTTGCATCCTATATAACTGACAGGAAGAAAAGTTACTCATTTGAAATGTGGTGCTAGAGGAGAGTTCTATGGAATGCCAAAATGGGCAATAAATGAATCCAAGAGCAGCAAATCAAGCCTGAACATTCCCTAGAAGGCAAAATGACTAAATGTTGTACTTCAGTCATATCATGAGATGAGATGACTCATTATCAAAATGAACGTTAACAAGAGGGAGCCCACATTATAGGTGAATAGCCCTGAGTTTGCCAGTCCTGAGCAAGGCTGTTGATGACAGGATGTCTTAGACATCGCTCATTCTTAGGATCACCATAAATTGAAGCCAGCTTGATGGCAATTATCAACAATAGCACAAGCTTATGTGAATAATTTTGCAATAAATTCAAAAGACAATTAGAAAGTTAATAGTTGGAATACTATGGCAATATATTAAGAGTTTTGTTTCCCAAAAGAGAAAAGGAAGTCAGATCATGATGAAAAGGAATGGTCTGTTGGCAATTTTATGAACCATAAAATCTCTCACTCTGGATCACTAACCCTGCAGACAGGACTTGCATCACACTGCATTTCACTGCTACAGGAAGTCTGGTGGATTGGTGGTATTTGGCTTCTTGATGTAAAGGTAGGGAAGAAAAGGATGTTGGTATCCAGTAGGGGAAGGAAGTGGAGGGGGTCAGAATTTTAAGAACCATTGGTCTGGCTCTAGCTTCACCTTGCAGATGCTAGCAAACTCATTTTCTTTCAAGGGCTTTTATATGCACCTGTTTCTCTCATTAGGGGATGAGTCATTATCAGGTTCACTGTAAGGGTGAGCACAGTTTGGCTAAGGAGACATTTTTGCCAGCTGTCCATGCCAGTCTCATTGAGCATCTCAACAGGACAGGTTCAAAGCTTGTTCAGGTTATTATTTTGGATTATAATTCTCAGAATCCTCCACCTGAGACCATGTTGGTAAAAGGGATTCGAAATTACAGTAAAAAAAGTAACTTTACCATGCTATACATTGGATATGGTTAGTGATATTCTCAGTTTAAATTTTGTCCTGATTAATTCTGGCCTTTGGTATCTACTTCTTCATTTCTGTCCCTTTGTAAGATATTGGTTTCAAAAAGACTGCCTCTTGGCTCTGAAGTACAAAGGCACCATGCCAGTTCATTATTCCTATCTTTCAATCATAAAAACTTTGGGTCCTATTAATATGCTCTTCACATATACTGAATGCCAGAAATAATCCTTGTGTTAAATCCATCTCCTGTTTTATTCATAGTCTCTGGTTTTATATTATTTCTGTGGCTCAGGAAAAACAACAACAACACAAACACCCCTGCTACTTTGGGAAATAGTCCAAAAATATTTTGCTTTAACAAAAGTACATAACTCAAATGGTGTAATCCTAGTCAATGAAATGGGAACAATCTATATTCAATGCAAATTAACAAATTTTAATGTCACAAACAAACCTCATAAATCTCTATGAAGTCATTCAGGCTGCATCTCCCAAACGCTTGTCTTGTACTATGGTTGGAAGTGAAACAAATGTAGAACTGATGCTGAAAATAAATATATCTATTTCAGTATTTCTGAGGTATTCATAGGACTTTAGATCATAACTCCTAATCATAAATGTGTGTATGCTGCACATTAACTATTGTCAGGAATCAAAACTGAATTAGTTCTGTCAGATTAAAGAAACATTAGAATCTAATTCTACAATGTTTATTCAAATGCGAGTCTCATTTTTTCTCAAATGAGATTTACAGGTATCCTTGAGATAAATGTTTCTTCTAGTACGGTAGCCTGGTGAATAATCCTGACCACCTCCCATTCAGGAAGGACTGGAAGGGTGATGCCCAAGAGAGAGAAAAAATCACGAATTCAGTCCAGACACATTTCTGTGGCTCTTTGGCTTGTCTCTGCCCATCAGAATACTTTAGAGTATTCTAAGTTCAGAAGGGTAATGCAGACTCTTCTATGAGAGTACCTAGCTGGTCTAGTTTGGGTTTCAGAGACTCAATAGAGAGGTTCACTCTGAATTCGCTTGGAAGAGTGTCCCTTTCCCACCAATTTGCTTGGCAGAGAGGGCAAATGATTTAATTTTGGCTAATTCTCTCTACCTATCACTTTGTCTTTACACAGTGTGGGGCAAGGAGGGATCTATGTATATTTTTTGACAAACACCTTCAGTAATCAGCAGGATGAAATATTATTCAGCCAGCCAGCCTTTCAAACCAGCTGGCATAACAGCTGAAGTGGAATTGTCTTTGGGCCTAATGTACAACTACCATAATATCCAGTGTGGGGATTAGGTCTGGGAGAGCTCTGCAGTTTGGAGGCAGAGTGCTTTTGAGATGAAAGCAGAAACAAATCCCAGTTCTCAGCTGAAGAAAGGTATGCCTGCACTGTTAGGTGTTATCTGAAGCTCACAGGTACCATGCTGCAGATGTGATGAATATTTATTTATTTATTTATTTATTTATATTAGGGTTGTGTCTTATTTTGTTCTGTTCATTGGCTCAAATAAACAGTTATGTAAATCCCATTGAATCTAGTATATATCATAGTTGCCATTAGCAATTGCCTGAAGGCCATTATGTTCTTCCCTCCTTCTGGGTGGATTGGCAGTACGGGATTACGCTAACAGAATCCAATACATAGACAGCTTGGAAGAAAGAAATACCAGATTTCTCACAATTTTCCTGTTAATAACCTCCATTGATCTCTGTAAGACTTAGATCTGAACCAGCAGTTCCCAACCTTTGTTGGGCCGCGACCCCCATTGGGGAGGAAAGTCCCGCCTGTGGCCCCCCTGATAGGTTGGGAGGCCAGGAAGGGGCAGGATTTTCGGCTGCATACAAGCCCCAGCAGGCTTTGCGGCCAGAAGTCCCGCCCCTTCCCAGCCTCCCAACCAATTAGGGAGGCCACCAGGGGAGAAGGGGCGGGACTTCCAGCCGCAAAGGCCTCTGGGGCTTGCAGTCCCATCCCCCTTCTCCTCATGGTTGCCTGGCAGCCGCAGGGATAAGAGGAGGAGGCAGCGCTGACCATCCCTTCCTCCCCTCAGCTGTCTGGCAGCCGCGGGAAGGGAGAGAAGGAGCAGGAGGACCCTTTTTCCTTTCTCCCCACGGCTGTCTACCAGCCGCAGGAAGGGAGGGAAGGAGCAGGAGGGCGGCCCTGCCCCCATCCCCTTCTCCTTGCGAGTGCCTGTGCCAGCTTGCAGGGAGAAGGGAAATAGGAGGGAGCCCCGCCCCATCCCTTTTCCTCATGTGGTGCCTGCGCTAGTGGCGGCACCCACGGAGAAAAGGGGAAGGGAGGTGGGGGGATTCCCAACCTGGCGACCCTTAGGTTGGGAACCCCTGATCTGAACAAAGGAGGATAAAACCACACTGTTGTTATTGTTGTTGTGTGCCCTCAAGTCATTTCTGATGTATGACAACTCTAAGGTGAATGGGGTTTTCTATGACTGAGAATGTGTGATTTGCCCAAAGTTACTCAGTTAGTTTCCATGGACAAGTGGGGAATTGAACCCTGGTCTCCAGAGTCATAATCCAAAACTCAAGCCATTGGCTGTTACATTACTATTGGATAAAAAGCAGTGTAGCCTCAAAGCTGTTCTTGAACAACATGCTCACCTCTTCTTTATGTATGCACCAGGCAAACTGTTTTTGAGATGGGAAAAGGTTTTGAAGCCCGCAGTAACTCATTAGATTCTAGTCAACTATTCTATAAATTGCATATGTTCACTGATGTAGTGATAAATTTTGAAGTACGGGATCTTATTACTACAGCCCCTTCCCTTAGCCATATCCTTCCACCCAGGAGAGTGCAAATGTTCTAGCAGTCGCGTTGAACCCTATCAACAAACCAATTCTACCAGATATCTTTTCCATCAGAAAGTAAATGAATCTTAATTGTTCATTATAGACCAAGACTCTCTCAAACATTTTGTTTTACAACCAGGATGGCTGGCCTCCTTTTAGAGAGTTGTGTTGCATGTTGTGTGCCTTCAAGTTGTTTCTAATTTAGGGTAACCTTAAAGCAAAATTATCATTGGGTTTTCTTGGTAAGATTTGTTCAGAGGAAGTTTGTCATTGCCTTCCCCTTAGACCGAGAGATTATGACTTGCCCAAAGTCACCCAGTGGTTTTCATGGCTGAGCTGAGAATCAAACCTTGGTTTCCAGAGTCATAGTCTAACTTTCAAACCACTATGCCATGGCTCCCTTGGTGAATTAGGGAAAGGAAAAACTGGGAGGTGATGCCCTAAACTGAAACAAACAAGTGAGTGAACAAAAAGTTTAGGGGGGATAAAAGGGAAACACAGCAATTTTATTAAAACAATGTGTTGCAATGGAATGCTGAAAAGATATTAAAGGAAATTACAAAGCATAGATTATATCCCCCCCAAACTTTTTGTTCACTCCCTTGGTGAATTATGCAGACATAAATCTAATTTACGTCATCATAACTCACTGTTTGGTCATTACAGAGGTCGGGCTTCTCTACTGAACATGCAACAACTAAACTATCCCCAAAAAGCCTTTTATTTAGCTGCTACAGTCTCCACTCCAAAAAAACAGTAATTTGCAAGCCATTAGGAGGAGGTACATTGGTGAAAGATCCATCTATGTTTCTGTAGCACAGCAATGCCAGCATCTGCCAAGGTCCCAGGAAAACCCCTGTATGTCCAGCTACAGAAACACAGCCATATGGTTTATCACCACCCCCTCACTGTCTACTGGGGACTAAAACTGCTAAAAGGTAGTGTTTGATGGAGGAGGGGGAGACATGCAGTATTTTTGGTTGTATGATACACACAAACACACTGCTATAAGGATTTATGGTAATCTCAAATGGAATTGGAAATATCAGAATGGTGGTGGCTGATGAGAGATGGAATCCCGATGCTTCATCAGTCACCACCATCCTGACATTTCAATTCCCTTTGAGCTTACCCATAGTCCATGTAGCAAGTGTCTTACCCCAAGTCCCCTACAGAAGGAGTTTGGCTTTTTATTTTCTAGTGCAGAATGACTATATTCAGTTCAAAGTTGCTCAGAAACAGAGTTGTGCTTGTGGTGCAGTGTGTACGACTGTATACTGCACATGGATATGGTTTTGCACTGCATATGGTTGCAAGATGTACATTTGGTTGTTCATTTGGTTGTTCAGTGTCACAATTCAATATATAGGCAGTGGGGTGTGAATGGCACATTACTCCATGAGTGTAACATTACACTCCATCTTCTCAGTGTAGGACCTTGGTTGGTGTTATTGTCTCTGCTAATCAAAAAGCCCTGACAGATTGACTCTGCAACCCCTGGCTTCTCTCTACTAATGCATATGTATAGCTAGCATTATGGTATATATATCATACATATATTTCTTGTGTGTGCTTCAGAATGCAGTTTACATATTTGTGATAAACTGACAGGGTGCTTTTAAAAAAACCAGAAAGTTTGTTTTCATTAGATAGAAAAGTTAATAATAAGGAGCACTGGTGCAGAAAAGTGGAAAGAGGGCTTTGTTGAAAACAGCTTTGATGCATGGAGCAAGGTCTCTGTTTCAATCTCCCTGCTCCCCCCTCCCCCTACGATTTTCAAATCACTGAAGGGAGAGGGTTATTCATATTTCTATGAAATGTCTACTGACATACACACAATGGCACATTTCCTAACCTTTAGCCAGTCTTTGATTGGGTGATCCCAGCCAATGCATCAAGGGAATGGCTCATCGGCGATGAAATTAAATTCTGTCGTACTCGGTTGTTTGGTTCCACAATGTGGAAAACTAATCAAAAACTTTATGCATTTTTAAGAGAAATCAAGCAATAGTAAAATTCATGGAATCAAAGTAAATCTGAAATATGAAAAGAATAGTGATGACTTATCAATTGTTTTTCTCCCTATCTGTTACTTGGTTTTGACATGTTCCTCACCGAGCTTCCATAGAGCCACTCTCCAGGTTAACCAAAAGAAATAAAGAAAGAAAAGAAATAAAGAAAATCACTTCTTTTTTCTTTTTAAAGAGAACTTGCCACGAGCTGAGGTGAGACAGAAATATTTATAGAACAGCTATAAAGCTGAAAATGGCAAACAGGTTGGCACTGAAAACTGAATAAAGTGGGTCAACAGAAGGGACCAATTTTTTCCACTTTTTGTGGCCTCAATAGTGCTCCTAGGAATAATGTATCACCCTGACATAATCAGGCACAAATTAAGTTTACACCTATTTATATTGTAAAATAGATAATAAAGAAGTTAACGAATGCTACTAAAAGAAGATTATTGCATGTCATTTTTCACTCTATACAGGCACAGGCTGGGCACGGGCTTGAACAGATGAGAACAGAAGTTATTGCACAGGGAAAACACCACCAATGCCACTGGGAGGCTACAAGCTGCCCCCAGCTACACTTTGCCCACCAATTTTGAAGGACAGAAGCTGGGGGACTACCTGGATTGGGCAAAACATGAAGTGCAATAATCTCCAAAGTCTGCATTATTTCAAGGAATAAGACAAATTTAAATTCTGAAGCACAACTCTAAGGGAAGTTTATGACCATAAAGCCCTATATGGCTCAGGTCCAGGTTATCTGGACCTGAGCCTCATTCCTCTGTGGGACATCCAAGTTACTGTCCATTTTGAACAAACAACTACTTACTTTCACCGGATGTATCCACATATACTGTTATATCTTCTATGCTGTAACAACTGCCTATTCTGATCACTGACGAAGACTTGTTGTGGAAACGCGTTTGGTCTCATTTTATCAATTAATCTCTTGTAATGGGCTTGCTATGTTATCCCTCCTATTTGTTTACTTGAGGTGTTGAAAACTTCATTTGTATCTGTATGTGTATTCAATAAGTATGATATCTCCATATACTCGTTCCATTGATTGGGATTTATAGTTGTATAGCCTAGTACACATTGGTCACATCAACTCTTTTACCCATTTGCTGCATGAGCTTTTGATTTTATCTTAGGGCTCTGCACACAGACCACAGCACATTTGTCTGTCTGCATTACTGACTAGATTTTACCCATCCCTCCCATTTTTTAACCAACTTTTCTAGTTTGTTTCTAATAAAACCTTTGCTATTGCATGCCATTACTTTTTTCCTCTAGACTTTTGTGTCCTGCCACTTTCAGTTTAGGTTTAGGGTTACACCTTTGTGTCTTCACCAGGTTATCTGAATGACTGTATCTCCCCATGTCTTCACTCTAAGATCCACAGTGAAAGTAATTCTCTCTGTCCTACATCCTTCACTGGCATGTTTGGTAGGAACATGGAACAATGCTTTCTATGGGGCTGCTCCGAGACTTTAGGATTCCCTCCCTATGGACATTAGTCTGGCTCTTTCATTGATATCTTTTTGACAGCAGGTTAAAATATTTATCTTCCAGGAAAACTTTGGCTACTGTACTGTTTTTAATCTTTGTTTAAAAGTAATATTGAAATGGTTTAATTCTGTTGTTAATTTAACACTGTTTTCATCTAGGTTTTGCATGTTTTGCATGCATGTTCCACCAATAGATAAAAAAACTTTATATCCACAGGACTTTGTAGATGCAGAATGATGAATGGTCCAAATTATCTAAATACCCAAAGCCAAAAAACATACCGTATTTTCCGGCATATAAGATGACTGGGCGTATAAGATGACCCCCAATTTTTCCAGTTAAAATATAGAGTTTGGGATATACTCGCCATATAAGACTATCCCTCTTCCAATGCACACCAAATAATTTTTAAAAAAAACATCAGATTTGATTTCAGTATGATAATTTTAGTTCAAATGACATGCAGGTACTTATGACATGCAGGTACTTAGCAGGAAAATTTTTTGTATACAAAGACTGCTTGGATTGATCAGTTCTCCCTACCTGCCCAGCCCTCCCTGTCTCTAAGACTATCAGAGCGGTAGCATAAACACGGCTCTTTTTTCCATACCCCAGGCATCTCGGACACCTGCAACTCCCTCCGCCCTTCACTTACACCTTCCCGATGAGGCGCCCCCTCATCTTGTCATCGGAATCATGTTAAGTCACTTCTTTCCATAAATCCTGATGAATGGATTTTCTTCTACTGTACTTGTACAACACCACCCTTGCTGCTTTCATACAGTCACCGCATATGGCGGGGATGTGGCTGCGGCCATTTTTGAGATCCCCCCACCATATGCAGCAACTGCAGATTCTCCAGTTCAGCTCAGAGGTTTCAGCACCTGCCCTATAAGACGACACCCGGTGTATAAGAAGACCCCTGACTTTTGAGAAGATTTTCCTGGGTTAAAAAAGTAGTCTTATATGCCAGAAAATACAGTAAATCCTGAAAGCAAACAGCTTTCAAATGTTGTTTGTTTGTTTGCAGAACCCAACAGTCATAGTATTCAGGAGTAATTTTACATCTCAGTAATTAAACTTTGCTGAAGGAAACATCTCCCACTGAAGGGGAATGAACAAATATTCTTAGTGTCAGAAACTCTACAGAGAACCACAATATATCACCTGGGTGTTGTTTGAGAGTTCCTTCATGACAAGGGGGTTGGACTGGATGGCATTTGTGGTCTGTTCCAACTCTATTATTCTATGATTCTATGAAATTTTCTGCACATGGTGTACTGTCTGCTCATTTTCCTTTACAGTGCCCTACTACGGAAATTAATAGGGAGGCAGCTGTCTAGCTTTCATGCGTTGTCAATGTATGTCAGGTCTTCAGGTAGCAGAATTTCTGCCATTTTCTTAGCTGGTGAAAACAAGGTTGCTTCCCACGGCATTTCAAATGAGGTTCAAGTACTGTGTCACCTCACTATAATTCAGTTGTACCAGATTCCTACTAGCTAAGTATCTGTCTGAAGGATTTTAAGCAGGTATTGGCTGGCCATCTCTCCGGGGGTGTTTTTTGCTCTGGATTCCTGCACAGAAAGTGGTCAGAAGAGATCATCCTTGAGATTCCTTGGTTTCCATGCAAAGACTTTATAATTTTACCAGTGGTAACTAATTTTACCTGCCCACCTCACTATGAAACAAAAGCAAAGTGAGGTTCTATTTCCTGTCCATGCCCACTAAATCCAGAATATACACACACATTTCGCTTTCATGAAATAGTGATAGGTTTAGTCCTCAGTAAACTCTGATTTTTTCCAGGCATATTAAATAACTGGCAACAGGCCAACTGATTGCATATTTTCAACTTTATGATAGGAACATTTAACTGTTTGAGAAAACAAACATAAATATATTGTTTACACAGTTGGTGTTTCCAGATTGCAACAATCTCCTAGTTTATCTTGATTCTAATGGAGAAAGGGTTATCATGCTGAGTTCTTTTCATCATGTTTCATCCATAAATGAACATGGGTGGGACTTTTTTTTACCATCCTAATATATTTTATGGGAAAACAAAAAGTACCTCAATGGTAAAATGGAATAATTTGTTGTTATTATTATTATTAACCTTTATTTATGAAGCGCTGTAAATTTACACAGCGCTGTACATGCAATCTTTTTAGTTAGACGGTTCCATGCCCTCGGGCTTACAATCTAAAAAGACATGACACAGAAGGAGAAGGGAATGGTGGAGGGAAAGGGTAAGAGGTCCAGCAGTTCCTCTCTACCTCCAAGGCCTGGACCAAGGCAGATGGACTGGAGGGAGAGCTTAGCTTCAAAATGGAAGGTTAATCTTCATCCAGGGAAAATACATACTCTCACGTAGGATAATACATATACAATACATAGCAATACAGGAAATGGATCGATAAACAGGCAACAAAAGAACATCAGATAGTAAGCGACAATTATGCAATGCCTGGGAACGCTTCTCTGAACAGGATGGTTTTCAACTCCGTTTTGAAGCTAGTTAAAGAAGTGATGGCTCTTGCTTGTGGGGGAAGGAGGTTCCAGGAGTGAGGGGCAGCAAGTGAAAAGGGGCGAATCCGGGATGGGGCAGAGGAAATCCTGGGCTGAGACAGGAACCCTTGACTACCAGAACGGAGGGCTCGAGTGGGAAGGTGAGGAGAAAGAAGTTCTGATAAGTAAGGAGGGGCCAGTCCACGGAGGGCTTTAAATGTCAACAGCAGGAGCTTATACTGAATGCGGAATGCGGAATGCGGAATGATTTTTCTGCCAACTGTTTTTCATCTGTAAATATAAAAGTGAAAGTAAAGATAAATATGCAAAAGGAGGTAGATATAACTCAGATAATTTGTTTGAATCTTGAGGTTACAATATTTTAAAATGCCTACTTTGCAGGTTCTGAGTTCTTTGTGAGTTCTGTAACAAAACATGACCCTGAGTGAGGTTTTGTCTGAAAAATTGGTCAGTACAGTCTGTCTGTCTCATCGAAAATGCAGCTAGCATCAGATCACTCTTCTCCTGTCTCTAACCCCTCCTTCCCCCAATCCCTGTAACAAATCTGCAGGTCCCTTATGGAAAGCAGCAGACAACCTAGCTTGCAAATATAAATGTACATACCTATGTTCCAGATGGAGGTTGCTGCAAAGATACATGCACTACTGCTGATTCAAACAGCAGAAGAAAACATATGTTACAGGCCTCACTATTTCTTCAGCTTTGTTATGATAGATCTCAAAATAGATTGCAAGCCTGAAATTTAATTGGCTTCTCAAAGCAACAGCAACATTCAGCATTCCAGAAGTCTGGCAGCTTGGCCTGGCAGCTTTTCCCTTACCATCTGTACCATCCTCTGCTCTGCTGCAAGAAAAACACAATTCACCTATTGAGGATATTTTCCCCCCTTCTTGGTGCCTTCTGCTTACTTATAGGGGATATAATGTATTGCCAGATAGCAGACTCCTTGGGCCTATAATTTTGTAATTCTTCACTTTGCACTTTGTTTTGTACAACATGAGGATGGGGAGATATGGCTATCCAAGCAATTTTCAGCCATGCCACTAAACTTCCTAGGGTGTAAGGTACTGAACTGCCAACACCATAATATGATTGGGCAAAGAAAATGTACAACATGCCAGAACTACACTTGGGAAAAGGTGAAAGCAGGAAATTAGTGGCTGCAACAAAATGAAAAGGTTAGACTCTTGTGCTTTTGATACCATGCTATGGCAGAAGTATAATCATTCACCTGACACTGCTACCTGCAGCTTGGTTCCTAAAGCATATATAAAACTCATAGCTATTAAAGCCAACACTTGAGTAATAGTCTATTTTCTGTTCAGTTTACATAACTAGGTTCAGCAGAAAGGATAAAAGAGGTGTATTAATTTATTTAACCCATTTCTAGTTTACAATCTTTAAATGTTGTTAAATACAGGCAGCCCCCATATCCACAGATTCTCTATCCATGGATTCAACCATCCATGGCTTCGAAATATTTAAAAAAATAAAAAATTACAAAAAGCAAACTTTGATTTTGCCATTTACATAAGGGATACCATTTTACTACACCATTATTATTATTATTATTAAACTTTATTTCTATAGCGCTGTAATTATACACAGCGCTGTACAAAGTCGGTAAAATTAGGAGTAAATAAAAGCCTGCCCAAGGCGTACATTCTAAGATAATAACAATTAAAAGAGGAATAGATAAAATTACCATATAGAAAAGAAAAAAAAACAGATTAAAAACATCAAATATCAAACAAATCACATCACATCAAATAGTGTCAGACAGCCAGATGACAATCACAAATTCCCTGAGAACGCTTCCCTAAACAATATGGTTTTCAGCTCTGTCTTAAAGCTGGTTAGGGAAGTGATGAGCCGTGCATGCAGAGGAAGAAGGTTCCAGGAATGAGGGGCAGCAAGAGAGAAGGGACGGATCCGGGATGGGGCAGAGAAGATCCTGGGTTGGGAGAGGAGACTTTGGCTACCAGAGCGGAGAGTGTGAGTAGGGATGTAGGGAGAGAGAAGATCAGTTAAATAAAGAGGGGCCAGCCCATGCAGGGCTTTAAATACACCACTGTATTTAATGGAACTTGAGCATCCACAGATTTAGTATCCTCAGGCGGTCTTGGAACTAAACATATTACATATACAGGACTGAGTTTATGAGAATAATAGTGGCTCAGGTTAGTAATTTATGATGAAGATAAGTTGTGACCCTGGGACATTTTTCTGACTTGTGCTCTTAACTGTGTTAACCCAGGCTACAGTATATTATCCCTTGCTATTAAAATTAATTTAAAGACCACTAAAATAATATGCACATTGCACAAAGATATTGGTGTGTTTCAATGAACTCTGGATCAAATCCATCTGTGTATTTGCTAGGGCTCAGATTTTTTTTTACATTCAGTCTTTTTTATCCAAACTCATTTTTCTTAATGAAGCTGAAATCAGAATGTCTACCAAAGATACAAGAGATACAAGAGAGGTGTCACATCAGAGTTTCCCTCTCTCTAATCCCTTCCTGGAAGCAAAACCTAAACATTCAAAAACTTAAATATTCAACTGTCCTACCATCTTCCAGATGATCGGACTCTCAATTCTGAATGAAGGAGACAGCAAGGTCAATTCAAAGTTTAGCGAAATAACGTGGTTAGGTATCACATGCAAAAACTAACACAGTGGCCAATGCGAAGTCAATCCTGTGTTAGTTCGCAAGAGAGCATCACATCAATTTCTAACCCACGCTTACCAGAATTTGAATTAACAATCCTGCACATACACAAACAGTACAGGGGTGTGTCCTGATCTCTGTACACTTTAGGTTGAACCCTCCAGCTTCCTTTCTGTCCATTGTTTCGTGTTGTTGTTCATTTCGCATTATTTCATCCATTCACGTTTCCCATTTCCCAACATGCAGGTTTCATCCGATCTCAAAACTATCCTTTTCTCTCTTTTCATCTGTATGCTCATACACACACACACACACACACACAGAAAGACTCAAAAGTAATAAAGTAATAAATAAAGTAACAAAAATAAACATCAGGCATGCAAACTGTACTATCACAGCAATGGAAATACATATTAGCACATGACTGTCATGATTTCAGTCCTCCACTGTTGAATACCTATGAATGTATATATGTATACATGTATATGTATAAGTATATATATCTATGTATATGCCTATGCATTTGCTAGTATATATTTTTGTATGTATACGTGTATATATGTAGGCATACAAACATATATGCATGTACATATACAGATAAGTATGTATATATAGATATGTATACTTACATACACACACATATATGTGCATATATACATATAAACCTATATACATGTATGTATTTATATATACAGATATATGTGTGTTTATATACAGATAAATATATATACATACACACACATGTATATATACATATATATGTATAAACACACACACCCATGCACATATGCACACATGTGCATACACACACACACACACACACACACACACATATATATATGCATATGTATATACGCATGTACGTATATATGCATGTGCGCATATATACATGTATATACAAACTCCCAGATACAAAAAGTAATAACAATAAGCTACAGGTTTGCAAGCAGAGCAACCACAGCAATGGAATTAAATATTTGAACATGACTGGGACAAGAGGTTGTCTGTGGAGATCACGTGGGGGAACCCCCCCAATGCCCAGTTAGAGGTGGACAGCGGGAGCAAGAGGCATGAAGAGGTTCATCCTTGCCCTTCACCGCTCACTGTTTCCCCCTTCGAAACAGCTCCTTTTCCTCACAGGAGATGGAGAAGTCCCTGGAAGCCAAGCTGCTGAAGAGGATAATGGGAATTGAAGTTTTAAATGACAGGGGTTATCCCAGGGCAGAAGTGAAAATATATTCTATACCAAAGCTAATTTGAACGGACTTCAAATTCGCATGCGAAAAAGGACACGTAACTTCGATGTTTTCCAAATTGATGTGATCCTGGAATGACTCTTGGATGCGTCCGCATCGGCCCTGCATTGTCTGAGATCTTGTGTGAACATCTTTTGTGCAATAACGCAAATCCAATGGATAACACCGAATTGGCGCTACTTCAACCTTTCAATTTAATCCCGTGTGAAAGAGTCAATCTAGACCAGATGTTCCATGATTCACATTGGCTGGAGCTGATTAGAGTTGGTGTTGAACTTCATCTGGAGAGTTTCCAGGTCATGTGCTTAACACTACCGCCTGATTCATGCATGTTGCTGATTATTGTTGTGGGCATTCAAGTTGTTTCAAACTTATGGCAACCCTAAGAGAAACCTATCATGGGTTTTTCTTGACAAGTTTCTTCAGAGGGGGTTGCCATTGACGTCTTCTGAGGCTGACTTGCCCAAGTTCACCCAATGAGTTTACATGGCTGAGCTGGGACTCCAACCCTGGTCCCCAGAGTCCTAGTCCAATGCTTAAACCACTACACCATAATGAAGTAAATCTTATGGAACACAACAGGAGTCTTACATCTAATATGATGTCCATACTGCAGAATTATGTCCATACTGAAGAATAGTAGTTTGATATCACTTTACCTCTCATGGTTCCATCCTGTGAAATTCTGAGATTTACAGTTTGGTGAGGTATTCAAATTGTTCTGTTAGGGTGCTCTGGTGCCTCACCAAACTACAGAGCCAAGGTTTCCACAGGACAGAGTCATGGCAGTTAAAGTGATGTCAAGCTGCTATAATTCTACATTGTGGATGCACCCTAAGTAAATATATGCAAATTCTTGCTGCCTTCTCTGACTGAAATTCACAGATTAAATAAACTCTGCACTGAAGCTATACAGCAAGCACTCATACTTTTTTTTTTCATTTCTATACCTATCTTTTAAGTGTGTTTAGAACACAAATTGTGATTTTGAAAAAGTAAATCCAGGAGCTTTTTCAAAAACAGAGAGAGTTATTCTGTTCTAGCCATGGATTCTCAGAACTGCATGCCTCTATCTCCAAAGGACTGGAGGGAAAAGATGAGTTTAATGTGTATCCAGCTGGCATGTGGCTTGATCCAAATCCTGTTGAAGTTGGTGAAAATCATTGCATTTCCAGACTCAAAACAAATTTGTTGTCAGAGCTTTGAACAAATCTTTTAAAGAAAGGCTCAAAAACATTAAAAGCATGGATTTCAAAACATGTCTTTGTGTTATTACAAATACAGTTTCTAGATACATATTTTTTTTTAAAAAAAAAGATTTCTCAAATAGAGCATTTTGAAAATGCAATAAATATATGTTCAGGTGTGACAGAGAAATGTGTGAGAGAGACATTCCATGGGTAAAAGGCAATTTTCCATTCATTTTTGGCAAAATACAGACCTGAGGGCAGAGATGCAAATTAACTCAGGGGCCTGGCTCTGATCTTTAGCATGGTTGAAAATTCTGTTCTCATGTTGAAGTAATGGTTGTCACTGAAATTTCCTTTGTACAGCGATATGATTGGCTCCCTCCCATTTTTTTTAAAAAACTTTGTTGTCATTTTTTAAAAAAAAATTGTTGACACTGAAATTCCCTTCATACAGTTCTTTAAAAAACAATCCATAGCATTTTTCATGGTAGATAGAGAATCTCTTGTGTGATGTGAGCTGGATGACTTTTCCCACCACGTCCACAAAATGGAAGATGTTGGGATTATGCATGTACCCTCAACTTCAATTCAGCCATCTTTCTACACCCCAAATTTTGTCCAAAGCAGAAAGTTTACGTGCAGGCAAAGTAAACTAAACACAGGCAGATTCTGGACTCGGGGACCAGCATTGTTATGTCTAGGAATCTTTTGTAGTAGTAGTTGTTGTGTTGTTCTGTGCCTTCAAGTCATTTCTGACTTATGGTGACCCTAAATCACCAGGTAGGTTTCTTTAAAGGGGCTATGCCATTGCCATCCTCTGAGGCTGAGAGTGTGTGGCTTGCCCAAGGTCACTCAGTGGGTTTCCATGGCTGAGCTGGGATTCCAACCCTGGTCTCCAGAGTCCTAGTGTAATGCTGAAAAGTAGTCTATGGAGATAGAAGATGAGAGGATCTATAGATCTATAGAAGATGAGAGGATCTTCCCAGGTCCCTTGGCAAGCTAGATATATATTTCATGGATCAAATAAGACTCAAAAGTGAAGAATCATCCCCTTTGGTTTCATGACAACTTGATGTTGGATTTTATTTTATTTTATTTGTCCCCTGTAGACTATTTATTTATTTTACTCTTACCCCACCTTTCTCCCATGTTGGGACCCAAGGCAGGTCACAACACACACACACACACACTCACACTCTAAAACAACACTTTAAAAAAATTAAAATAATCCAATTAAACAATAAAAAGTTTTAAAACATACAAAATTAAAATATACAATGTTAAGAAAAAACTAAACCAACCCCCCCATCCCCCAATAAAACCAGGTCTGCATGATTTTAAAAAGCTTGCTGGAATAAAAAAAAACATTTGCTTACCAGCAAAAGCCCAACAGGGTGGGAGTTAGCCTAGCCCAGTGGTGGCCAGAGCCTTCTCTGTGGGCACGCATGCTGTCACCCCGGCACAGAGTTTGCCAGAGTGCATTGCTAGAAAGCCAGAGGGACATGGCACTTTGCAATAAATAAGTGGGGTTTGGGTTGCAGTTTGGGCACTCAGTCTGCAAAAGGTTCATCATCACTGGCCTAGCCTCTCATTGAAGAGATTTCTACAGGGTGGGAGCAGCTGCTGAGAAGGTTCTCTCTCTCGTGCCCTCACCAAACAAGCCTGGAATGATGTAGGACTGAGCAAATGCCTTCTCCTGAGAATCTTAGAGCTTTAGGTAGTTTGTATGGGGAGATATGGTATCTCAAATAAAGCCATGTATGGGTTTATAGGTCATGACCAGCATTTTGATTTGTGCTTGGAAACAAACTGGTAGCCAGTGAAGCTGTTTCAATACAGGAATTAAATGCTCCCTGTAACTGGCTCTGCTCAGCGTTCTAGCCATGGCAGTTTAGACCTGGTGAAGTTTCTGAACAGTTTCCAAGGCAGCACCACATAGAGTGCATTACAGTAGTCCAAATGGGATATAACCAAAGCATGTATCACTGTAGCAAGATCTGACATATCAAGGAATGGGTGCAGCTGGTGCACTAATTTTAATTGTTCAAATACACTCCTGGCCACTGCTGAAATCTGGGCATCCAGGCTCAGGGTTGAGTCCAAGAGCACACCAAGCTGCAAGCCTGAGATTTCAGGGGGAATATAACTCCATCTAGCTCAGATAGAGCTCCAATTCCCTGATCTGCCTTACAACTGACCAGGAGCACCTCTGTCTTGTCTGGATTAACGGGCTGTCTAGACCATCCCTAATGGGCAGCCTTGAAGAGATTTCTACAGCGTGGGAGCAGCTGCTGAGAAGGTTCTCTCTCTGATTCAGCACAGAGACGTCTTCCTTAGAGTCAGATAGAAAAGAGAGATAGAATTGGGTGTCATCCACATACTGATGACACCGCAACCCAAAACTCTGGATGGCCTCTCCCACATTTTTACTGAATTTTTTGGCTTTGATTTTAATCTTTTTACTTGACAAAAGGTGAATAATGCCAGCAGGGAACAGTGCTCCACAAAGATAGCAATATGCTCTTATCCACCAAGAAGCACATGTGTATGTAGATGGGGAAAATCATAGTTCTGTCATATTAAGCATGGGGGTGGGGGAGGGATATTTTCCATGCCCTATTTCTTGGGCAAACATGTGAATTGGATGCATGTGAAGATGATCAACATCTCTATGTGCTGTGTACATTTGATAGCACCACTCTGCATGAATATTAGCATCCTGTCAAACAATACAAATGTTCATGGGATTTACATTGCACATCACTGTGGCTTAAGTGTATTTGATTCTTCTTTATATACTTCAGATGCAGCTGTCTTTTATCATTCATTCCCCCCCCCCCCCAATAATCTTGTCAAGTACTAGGTCTTTAATTTAAAAGACTATCCATGACAGCTGTTTGAGAATTACCTATGCTGAACTGGCAGTGAGAGGATTCACAGCAGGAAAAGAAAAATGAACACAGTAGTGGTAGTTAGAACCAGCTGTGTGGCTGAATGAACTTGGAGAAACTGATTTATATAAAAAAAATTTAGGCAGACTCCAATATGTTTTCTTTCTCACTTGTGTGGCCTGCCTGAAACTCCATAACTGAAAGAGTTATATGATGGTGCGGAATGCAAAGATATAGCACAATCTTTAGTTAAAAATAAGACTTTTAGTTTGGTCCCAAAGGTTTCCCATTAGATATTTAATTATTGGTAAAAACTGGGGGACTTGCACAACATCATGTGGAAATTTGGTCTACTGAGGAACAACTAAAATATCATATGCCTTGGACAGATGAATGGAAGGGTTAATGAAGGGATGAAAAACTGATCTATATATTGTTTCAGGTCAAGCTATATTTGTCCCATTTCCACCTTACCTTGTGATTTTAAAAGAAAATCTACAAGGAAATTACATTTTTGTCCATGTATTTCTTAATATGCACATTTTGTACACTTTTAAAAACACAGATTTCCTCACAAACACTATATTAGCATACTGCAGTTTTGTATGTATTTTCCTAAATTATCACATTTTATGTGCACTTTCTCCCAGTCTCCACAATTTTGTATGTATTTATCCTCACATGACCTACAACACAATGTTTGCAAAAATGCAGATCGCTCTGCAAAATTGTCCTCTCAAACTTCTTAAAAGAAGCAAACTGGACAGCTCCATACATCAGTAATTCTACTGATTATTCCACAGATCTTCCTAAATGGAAATTAAAAGGGGGATACAAATGGGCAGAAATAGGCAGCGAGATGTCACCCCTTTCTCCCGCAGATCATTGCCACGGCGACCACACGTCACCGCAATGATGCGCCATGGAAAAGGAGCTGTGAAACTTCTTTATCCGCCATTAGCGCCCTGGAGCGGTGTGGTAATGTCCCTTGTGTGCTGTGCCATTTGGATGCGGCACATGAGGCACGTCATCAGTGTGTGTGCCATGCAAATGCATGTGCACCGAAATGGTGCCCGGACTGCACTGTAGAGCTTGGGAGAGTGCAAATACCCTGCTTTCCTGAGCCCTAAAATCAGGCCCAGGCTGGCGTTTTGTGCCAGTCTATACCGGGCCTAAATTGCCCTCCCCCCCCAAAAAAACACCTGAAGTGAAGTTTAATTCATGTGATGGTGGTGGTGGTGTTTTGTTTTTGTTTTGTTTTTTGTAGGAAGATTTTGCTTCTCTCATGTTGGTAAAAATTACTCCCCTGCTCCCAAGAACCAGTAATCTAGGTTCAGAAGATTACCTGTTTAATATCAGCAGAATGGTATGGGGTATATATGTGAAACTTTCCAGTTACCTTTGGCAGAAAGCAAAGCATCACATGGGCCACAGTGGGTATGCCCACCACCAAACCTGAGTAGGACACAACAAAGATCATGGTATACTCCTCTTGCTCCTTCTTCATGCTGGAAAAAAAAGCAGGAGCAGTGATCCCTGCATGATCTCACCCCTGCCAATGAAAGATGACTCTGCAGAAATAGTATGCATGAGTCCACATCTGTCCTAAAAGAAGAATGATGTGCTGATAGCAGCACCTATGACCAAAGAGGAAGGAAGGCTCCAACTATTCATCAGAAGGGGAGATGAAAAAGGAAAGGCTTGCATCCTTCCGAGGTCGCTAAAATGAGTACCCAGACTGTTGGGGGCAAATTAGCTTACTTGCTAAGTAGCTTACTTGCTGTTCACCGCTATGATCTTTGGAATAGCGGTATATAAATAAAACAAATTATTATTATTATTATTATTATTATTATTATTATTATTATTATTATTTAGAAACAGTTGTAGGTCAGAAGGAGAAAGCTGACCTGAGTAGCAGAAGCTCTCTAGAAACAGGAGGCAGTGAGAGTGGAAAACTTCCCATTGCAGGCAAGTACTTATAAATTATTACCAATGTGTCTTAACTCACTGGGATGCCTGTTTAACATCAAAGTTGTGCTTTGGTGCATATGTTTTAAGAAAGAATAGATTCTAGAATGTTGGGATTCATTCAAGTGCATAGCTTTGCATCTGGCATATTCAGTAAGACAGAAGATACAGTGAAAGAGTGGAGCAGGAGTTGAAGGAACACATCACATGGCATTGCCAAGAAAATCCTGTGGGGTTATACTAATCTTAGGGTTACTAACAGTTGAAAATGACTTGAAAGCACAGAACAACAAACAAAAGAAAAAAAGAAAAAAGGAGAAATAGATTAGTGACAAAGTTTAATTTTAAATGTTGTAGGACCAGATGCCATACTTTAGGATAGCCTATCCTAAACTTACAGTTTCCAGATGGGTTGAAGCCACAACATCTCCAGGCTTTGTAGGTAGGAGAAAGACAATATTAAAAGGAGAAAAAGGTAATTTATGAAGGTTCCAGTTAAAAATAAGGTGACCTTCCCTAGGTCACAATTTCCATGCATTCTCTATAAACACCATGGCCTATTGCAAAACTAATATTTTTTAAACATTGGTTTAATTTAAAAAAATGTAACTAATTCAATTATTTCAATTACACTTATCCCTCCATTTTTGCGGCTTTGATATTTGTGGATTTGGTTATTCACAGATTTGATTATTCACAGATTTGATTATTCACAGATTTGATTACTATGTTCTCTCTAGGAATATCTAGGCCCTCCAGTGCAATGCTATGGTCAACCTTAACTAAAAGTTGCACTGAAAGACCTAGTGATTCCTAGAGAGAATACTCTACTAGGCATTTGTAGCTCCTTCAGTGCAGTTCTATGGTCAGTGTCTGGCAGATGTTGACTGCAGAGTTGCCCTGGAGGACCTAGAGATTCCTAGGGAGGTGTCCTCTCAGGTAAGAACATGGTGTTTTTGTTATTTGCTGTTTTTCTATATTCACGGGGGGTCTTCTGCCCCTAACCCTAGCGAACATGGAGGGACAAGTGTGTTTGTGTTGGTGGGAATGAATTTGATAATGTTCAACATTATCAAATTAATTTTCAAACCTAACATTACAACCTCTGTAACTTTGCTACTAGAGGTGGCTGTTTCACTGAAGATATTTATCAGAGTCTTTCTGGTCTAAGGTGCAGCACTCGGGCCTCAAACTGCCAACCATCTGATCTTATGATTGTCTTAACCACAAAATTACATGCTGATCCTAATATTCAATCATGCTGAAAATGAGATATCAAGTTTGGGTTAATGCTCACTGCAACTCTTGAGGGTGAATTAGATGATATGATTTAAATCCTGTTCAGACCAGCCTGAAAGCCTGGCCTGGGGGTGGAGTGGGGGCATCATGTCCAGATGATGCATGCCCTAACTCTGCCCCCAGGGTGTCATGGTACTGCACACCACTTCACACAGCGTGCAGCATCATGGTGCTGCTCCAGCACTGCATCCATATGATACAGTGTTGAAGGAGCACCGTATAGCCACAGTGATGTGGCTATGTTGCCCTTTCCAGGGTGCAAAAAGGAGCCACTTTTTGTAGCTCCTTTTCACACCTTGGAAAGGCCGGATTGGGGCTGTGGCATGAGCTTGCTGCATCCCCAATATGGCTGAAGAAGAGGTGGCTGGAGTCTGCCCCTTTGGGGCTGTTTTAAGATCCCTTAAATAGTTTACTTTTGCTAATGTGGATCAGATGAATTCAAGTATGACCACAACCAAGGTGGAAGTGAATTTTTTGAGGATCAGTGTAACTTAAAAAGAAAAACCTTTCCCCCATATCCAACTGATCAATAGGGAAACAATTTCTCTCCAGCTTCAATGCAAATATTTATCCCTACAATGTTCCAAAATTGGCAGGAGGATGGTGCTGAGCAGATTTAGCAAGGAAGACAAAGAAACAAGGGCTTTGCCATCCTTGTCCCTTCCCCCTGTGTGTGCTGGATGCAACCTATCCTTGCATTCTTGATTCCCAACCTCCATGAACTGGATGTGGTACTTCCCTTTTCATACTTTCACACACACATCCTGTGTCAGAAGATAGGAAGAATTATTGAGAAATAAATCAGAAAATGATTGCCCCTGTAAAAATCACATAAAGGTAAATGTAAAATTATTGTTTGACATGAATGTCTAATTGTAACTGATTGTAGAGGGTGTTACTCATCTCAGTTACTAAGCAGAAGAGTCAGCTTTGCTCAAACAAAATTAGACTGGTCATGTGGCCAGCATGACTGCACCAAATGCTGTTATCTTCCCACTGAAGTGGTACCTATCTATCTACTTGCATTTGCATGCTTTCAAACTTCTAGGTTGGCAGAAGCTGAGACTAGTGATGGGAACTCACCCCATCATGCAGCACTCAGACCTCAAACTGCCAATCATCTGATCTTACAATTGTCTTAACTACAAAATCACATGCTGATCCTAATATCCAGTCATGCTGAACATGAGATATCATGCTTCAGCAAGGCATAGCTACCCAAGGAAACAATTGCAATGTTTTCTGTTGTATAATTAACTAATTGTTAAATCTCATACAGATCAGAGAAACTTAAAGAGTTGTGAAATAGTAACCTAGTCACTCAGCAAATAATGTCTCTCTGTGTGTGCATGTGTGTGCGCATGTGTGTGAGTAGTTTGGAAAGGTCAGGCATTGGTCCAGGTAGTAATCTTTCTTTTGTTGACTGGCTTGCTTCCTGTTTTACAACATTGGCTTCTGACAGGTAAAGATTATCTGTTGAAACAAGCAATTTGAAAAATACTTTTACAAACAATATGTTCAGAATGCTACTGCTGTTTCTGTCTCTGACATATGCCCCACAGACAAACTTTTCCTTTTTATATTTCTATGCTTGTTTTTCCTATTATTGCTTTTTTATTATTTCAGAAAATAAGTAATCCTCTAAAGCATCTTTAGAGTTACAGCTCTGACACAAAGCATGAAACTTGGCAGTGACATCCATGTAAGCTGACAGCACAGCAAACTACTAAAGGACCACACACAGTTGAGTTCAAAACTAGGATAGGAGCCAGGCAGATTGAGCCCTGTCTTGACTAATACAGAAACTGAAATTCAAGGTCAGCTGTCAGCACAAAACTCTGTAGCCTATCAAGCTGCCCATTGCTGACAAAGGTGCAGAGCAAGCTAGCCATAACAACAACAACCAGCAATAGGCTGAACAATAGAGGCATCAGCAAAGAAATCCTAGCAGCATATTAATCAAGAATAATGGAAATAACAAACTATGTGAGATGCATTTTGTGTGTGTGGTGGGGATATTAATACTAGCCAAGATCCTGAATCATTAGATAGTACAGTGATGGCACTCTGATGTTATTATGTGTGATGATGCTACCTTGCAAAAAGCTAATGACTCAGCCAGGCTGTGCATCAAGTAGAGAATTTTTGAGTCACTGTAGATCTGGGCACAGGGAAATATCAACTGCAATGGCTTCCCACTTGTGAGGCACTGAACCCTTGGGTTTCTGCTACAACTGCTTGTCTCAAATCATCCCATTACTGGGACACCACTGCAAATGTCATTTCTACCATCCCAGTCTGCAGCACCACAGAAACCCTTCAGCTGAGGGGCAAGTAAACTAAAATTGTAGGTTTGGGATATCTTGTTCAGTTGTTCATGGATGTAAAAGTGAATCACCAGCAGTCACAAAATTGTAACTCCAGTTTATAATCTTGTAACTATTAAACAGGGTGCCTGTCACTATCCTATGGTTTTGGTTTATAATATTTTCCCTGTAGATTTTTCTTAAAAAATATGTTCATTACCTAAGTTGCTTGGAATGCTGCATTGCAGAAAGATGCCTAGAAGTGAACTACTGCATATAAAGTCCATACATTCATACACATTGACATAAATGCTAATACAAGAATGGAAAGTCAAACAAGTGGCTGTTATATTCCAAAGTTGCACCAACAATTAATTTCTGTATCAGTTTCTAAGACCTCATCTACTCCATATATGTTGTCATTGTTGTTACATGCCTTCAAATCAAGGCAACTCTGTCACTGCATCATTACATATATATGTTTCATAATATAGGTATGCAGTTTGTCTCAGTTTCTACAAGATCCCTTTGTATAGACTTGCATGGTGAAGTAATGAGGATAAAATTTTGGAAGTAGGCAATTGTACAATTTGAAACTCTAGAGTGTCTACAAAATATGGTGCATTTGTGGATGCCTAGTGCTTGTTTTACCCTGGACCAATGCTCTAAACTTCTGTCCTGATGACATCACAGATTTTCACTCTTATAGAGTCATAGAGATGAATGCTGTCATCAGTGAAAATTCACATGCTAAAATATTGCATAATCTGCATAATGAATTTACATGCCTAAACTCAAATATAGTGGAATCCTGTGTGTGGACTTAGGCCTAGTACAGACCGGAGCTTTGCGCCAAAATTAGGGTTAGGTAGGGCTGGGCGTCCACGTGCACCCAGCCCTACTATAGATGCGCAGGTGCCATCTTGTTGTGCCCCTGTCCACCTGGGGCATGCGAGAATAATGCCCATGTGGCGCAGCACCCAAACAGTGCCATGCTGCACAGACGTCATAATCATGAGTGAGCACGTCAATGGTGCCGCATGCATGGTGTAAAAAGAACTCACTCCTAGAGGCCGCACCATTTGTCTGCTGTGGTCTCCATTCAGGGCTGAAAGGGGAGGCATATTGCCGCCCCTTTCTGCCAGTCTGTATCCCCCTAAGTCTCTCAGAATGAAGGTCTATTATATTCAGTGAACTTCTACAAAGTTCTCTTCTGTCACATGAGCATGGCATGGAAATAACCCTGGGCTGGTACCAATAAAATGTAAGGTCTGGCATGTATGACCTTTATAGAAGACTGCCTGGGTAACTTCCAAAGATTAGCCTAGCTATAGTGAGAGGCTTATCATTTGAAGGATGATCACCAACTGATCAATTGGTCAAGCAATGCAACCATGGTGCTAGTCCATTGAAATATTCATTCATTTGCCCATCCATTGACAGACACAAGAAGTTCCTTCAACTCTATGGCGGGTTACAGACGGGCAGGGGAGGACGTCTTGGAGGTGTATTCAGCTGAATGTGGAGCCTCCAGACGGCCCGCCCCAGGGGCGTGCTTCAGGTGTTGGGGCTTCCACACGGGGGGCAGTGAAGACGCCTCACCTGAGTCCATTTCGGACCCGGAGTTTCTAAACCGCCGCCTCGGAGGACGCCGCAAAAAGAGAGGCAGCTTCCACACAGGCGGTCCAAACCGCGGCTTTTTTTTCTTTTCCCGCATGAAAAGTGCGCAGCTGCGGCAGTCAGCCAGCAGCCGGCAAGTTCCCTTTTGTCGGCTGTGAAGTGCGCATGTGCACATTTAAAGCGCCAGGCCCCTTTAAACTTTTTTCCTCGCTCTGCCCAAGAACAAAGGTGGCCTTTTGCCAGCTGGTGATCAGCTGATGTTGGCATCCTTGCCCACTTGCGCATTGCGAGTGCCACCACTGGCATCATGGATGCCTCCTCTCCTTTGTTCCCTGTGGTCTTACTGAAGCTGCAATCCACAGCCACAGCTGTCGCCGCTGCCACCGCCGTCTTCCCCGCCTCCTCTGCCCCCTCCGCCTCCATTGCCGCTGCAATGGAGGTCCCATCATCCACCACCATGACAGCTGTAGACTTGGATGACAGCAGCAGTGATGATGATGATGGCACAGAACAGCGCACGGCAGTGGCTGCCATAGCGCTTCATCTGGCTACTGTTGGCGGTGCCATGGCCCTGGCCAGAGTGGCACGTCTCCGCCGATGCTGGAAGGTCCTGCATCGCAAGACTTGTGGGACAACTTTGTCTCAACTATATGGTCTGACGAGCAATGGAGGCATTTCTTCTGAATGCCCCGTGCCCTCTTCCACAGGCTAGTGGGCATCCTGCGCCCAGAACTGGAGAAGGCAGACACAGTGATGAGGAAAGCCATCCCGGTGGAGAAGAGAGTGGCCATTGGTGTCTTTGCACTGGCACACAAATCCACCTATATTGTGACGGCGGCGCTGTTTGGGACTGGCGTTGCCACCGTGGGGGAGATCGTGGTGGAGTTTGCCCTGGCCATGGAGAAGCTGCTGCTGTCAAGGACCATGTACCTGGGGAACCCACGCGAGGTAGGGACAGCCACACCACATTCCCTTTAATCTTTGGCAGCCCTGTGATATTCTGTGTCAAGTGTCACCCCCTCACTGTACATTTGCTGTTCTTGCTATGGTGCAGTTGCGCACGTGTAAAAGAGTTGTCATCTCAATTCCTCTGTTTCTCTCCCTTCCTTTCCCCCACAGGTTATGGATGCCTTTGGTCGCCGCGGCTTCCCACAAATGGTTGGCCTCATGGACGGCTGCCACTGCCTGATCATACCACCCTTGGGGCTGAGGAATGCCTATGTCAACAGAAGGGGCTCCTATTCTGTCATCCTGCAAGGGACATGTGACCACACAGGAAGATTCGTGGACGTGGAGCTCGGATGGCATGGGTCAGCCCACGATGCCAGGGTGGCACGGAATTCTCTCATCTACGAGGCCATGGAGGCTGGCATCTATGTGCCAGGGAACCACAGCATCAACATCAGAGACCAGCAGATCGGGCCCCTGATACTGGCTGACTGTGCCTACCCCATTCGGAAGTGGCTCATGACACCATTCAAGACCCCCCACACTCCCAAACAGAAGCTCTTCAACAAGAAGTTGAATCGCGTCAGGGGCGCCGTGGAGAGGTCGTTTGGCAGATTGAAGGCGAGATGGCGCTGTCTCACTGCCCCACTCCTGGTGGCAGAGGAGAACGTGGTGCCCATCCTGGTATCATGTGTCATTCTGCACAACATCTGTGAGACCAAGGGCAGGGTCCTGGATGAGGTCATGCGATATAGGCACCGTTTTGTGCTGCCCGCCCCGGCACCAACCACGAGGGATGAAGAGAATGCCAAGAAGGCAGCAGGGGAGGCTGTGAGGAATGCCCTGGCAGATTTTTGCCTGACAAGGAGAATCTGAAGGATGGCTCCTGTGCCATCATCTGTGATGTCAGAGTGCATTGTTCTGTAATAGCATAAGCACATGAATAAATGTATCCCATTATCCACAGTTTGAGTCTGCCTGTCATTCCTGATCTGTGCTGTGGGCATGTTTTGCCACATGCCTGAGGGGGACACACACAAACACACACACACAAAAGGTCTCCTGGCGCCTGTTTTCCTGGGGCAAAAAGATACATCAGCTCCATTGCCAATTGCCCCTTTGACAATGTATCAATCCCCCTCAAATTCAAGCTTTCCTAATGGCCCATTTGAATGTATCAATAGGGCACCCAGAGGGCATCTATTGGGGGAAAGATTCAAACTGCCCCTCTGAAAGCTTTCATTGGCCTAGGACCACCGTGGCCTAATGGCCCAGAGCCGCAGGTGCCCATATATACCCGTGCGCAACAGTGCAAAACCCCAGGACGGCGATCAACATGGCAGAGCCACGCAGGAGGGTCCCGGTCCGAATCGCCTACTGGACCGATGAGGAGGTCGGGATCCTCCTGGACTCCCTGATGCCACAGGCAGCTGCGAGAAGGGTGATGGCTAGCACCAACAAGCCCAACCGGGGGCATTTTCTCGAGGCATCTCGTGCCCTCTGAAACCAAGGGTTTCAAAGAACGCTGCACCAATGTAGAGTGAAGTTTAAAACTCTCAAGGCAGCGTTCTTTGAAACCCTGGAGGATTTCGGAGAGGCGCCCCCGGTTGACAGGCAGCCACCATTCTTCTCACGGCTGAAGGACCTGTGGATCAGGGGAGATCGGCCCAGACCAGAAGATCGCCGTCCTCCAGGTAAGCCAGAGCTCTTGCCATGCCCTGTCCTATCCTCCTTGACCCTTCCCTTGCCCTCCTCTCTTTCCTGCATGCTGCCAATGCCATCCCTCCTCTTCCCTTCTGCAGGCATGCGGCCGAGGCGGAGGCGGAGGGAGGGAGGGCACCCTGCTAGGTCGCCCTCTCCACCATCCTCGGGGGACGAGGATGTCCCCAAGGGTGGGCCACAGCCAGGACCAGCTGCTGTGGCCCCTCCGCAGCCAGAGTAGGCTCCTCTGGTGGCAGGTAGGTCCCCAGGGTGAGGGGTGGGGGTTGCCTGACTGCAGCCCCCATGACACTTGTGCCCTCGTCTGCCATGCCAGCATGGTAACTTGGGCCTTTCCTTCCTCTTTTCCAGGGCTTGAAGTCCTCGCTGCTGTTGCTGCCGCTGAGGGAGAGGAGCCTGGCCCGAGCCGCCGCCTGCCTGGCCATCCAGAGGACTTGGCCCTGGATACCAGGGCCATGGATCGTCTGCTTCAAGCCCGGCAGCAAGGTAAGTGTGGAGGTGAACCCAGGGAAGGGAGAGGGGGTCCCCAGAAACCCTGCCTGGGGGAGAGGGTGATGGGCTCCACAGGTTGATCCTAACCATCCTCTTTCTTTTCCCCCCACAGAGAACTGGACGGAGCGGAGGTTCTCTGCGCTGGAGCAGAAGGTGGACAAGCTGGCGGAGAGAGTGTCCTCCATGGAAGAGACCCTCCAGGAACTCCTCCGTCGGCTGCCCGCCCCACTGCCTCCTCCCCCTCCCTGAAGCAGCTTCCCTCCCCTGCCCCCTCTGCCATCCCCCCTTCACCACCCCCCTTCACCCTCCCCCTTGTAAATATTGTAAATATCTACATAGAAATCGTTTTGTTATTGTTAATAAAAAGTTTATTTTTTAAAAAAAATGTGTGTGGTTAATTATGCGCAACTGCGGCAGTGTGGCTGTGAGTGTGAATGGGATAGCTTAGGCGCAACTGTGCAGTCTAAAGCTAGGCAGGAGTGCTGTGAGGTAGTAATGTCCAAACTCTGTCCTTCCAGGCATTTGGACTTCATGTCCCAGAATCCCAGACCACAGGGCAAGGTGGCTGGGGATTCTGGGAGATGAAGTCCAAACGCCTGGAAGGACAGAGTTTGGACATTGCTGGTTTGGGGACCAGTGAGCCAGGCATGGTGGGAGGAGAGAACAGGAAGGGTAGAATAGAGTAGATAGGGCTGGGAGGGAACACATGCCCTGGGAGGCGAAATGATGTCTTTATGGGACATCATGGGACCTAGTGCCTTGTCAGTGCTCCCTGCCCCTTGATCCCAGGCCCCCTCTAGTTGCCCTTTGCCTTTGGGGGCGAGTTGTGGGCGGTGGGACTGCCACTGAGTCACTGAAGAGGCTGGAGGATGGGCCAGCCAGAGGCTGCTGAGCCGGTTCCACCTCCATGGCAACTGACTGCTCCTCAGCTGGAGGGATTGCTCTTGCTGGGGGCTCCTGTGGCCCTACTTCTTCCTCCACGACCCTGGGGACAGCCCTGGCTCTTCCACCTCTTGCTGGGGGCTCCTGCGGCCCTACCTCTTCCTCCACGACCCTGGGGACAGCCCTGGCTCTTCCACCTCTTGCTGGGGGCTCCTGCTGCTCAAC